>NC_057810.1:396226206-396239967 GCF_018294505.1 Triticum aestivum
GTGGGAAAAAATCCAACTGTTATGCTAAGCCCACACAAAGTAGTACTACCGTTCGACCTCATGGTACTACCGCTAGGGGTAGCGGTACTACCTCAAAGGGTAGCAGTACTACTGCTTGCGAGCGGTACTAAAAAAATACATCCGTGCCTACCACCGCTGGACTTGTGACGAGTTTTTGGTTCGGAGCGGTAGTAAAAAATTACATCCGCACATGTCCATAGTAGTACCGCTGCAGCCTTTTCAGAACACCAAAACTGCCACAACTTCTGCAAATAGACTCCGAACTCGATGAAACCAAGTTTGTTGGAAAGCTAAAGACAAGGGATAACACAATCTTGGTAGAAATAACAATAATAATGAAATTGGAAAAGGCCCAAGAGAAAATGGTGAGAACCCTTCCTCGAATAAGACCGGTAAAACCTCCAACACCGAAAACGCAATAGAAGAGGCATATGAAATCCGTTTTCAAAGTACTAGAGCTTTTCATGGAGATAACCACAAGCTCTAAAACCTCAAAAGACAAAACAATAAGAATCAAGAAAGATGATGCAAGGATGCGATGGTTTGAGCTCTCGATGAATGATACGATCAAGCTACTCACTTGAGAGCCCCCCTTGATAGTACGGCTATCGATCCTATAACCTGGTCTCCAAACTATCACCACGAGACCGGTAAAATATAAAACCTATCAAGGGCAAACCTTTGCCTTGCATGAAGTTCAGTTGAGCTAGATGATGCCGATCTTGACTCCCTCAAGTTGGACCACCTTTCTTGATTGTGTTCGCTCGATGAAGACTAGTTGATTGCTCCCCCATACTCCACTATGGGTGAGACACTCTTTGGCACATCTTCGCAAGTCCATTGATATCATAATGGACGGCAAACTACAAGCATGATTTCTTCGTGGTGCTCCACTTGAACTTGCACAACACAACCTTGATTTGATTTCATCCTCCATGGGTTGTATGTGATCTTCCTCTTGATGCAAGCCCATGGAAGCAAACCTAACCCCACATAGAACTCTCACAAAGACCATGGGTTAGTACACAAAGTGCAATGGACAATGCTTACCAAACCGTGAGATCACTTGATCCCACTCGGTGTATCTTCTACGCTTTGTGTTATGATCAACTCGAATCACTCTCCGTACTTAGTCTTGATCAACCTTGACTCTTTCCAACTCTCTTCATTTTGATGATGTCTTGAAGGTAAACATGAATGATCACACAATCTTCTTCTTCAAGAAATGCTTGCAATAAGCTGAATACTCACATGACCAATCTTTGGATAATTCCTTAATAGCACCTTGGTCAACTCATAAACTCCTTGAAACCAACACATGTACTTCAAGAAATGCCTATGGACAAATCCTTCAAATATAACTCAATGCAACCATTAGTCCATAGAGAATGTCATCAGTTACCAAAACCACACATATGGGCGCCGCATGTCCTTTGAGCCTTCCTCTTGGTTCCTGGTCATGCATAGCACATATGTTTGAGGTAGTAGCCATGTCTCACATGTGGAAAGTGATGATTTGGAGAGGAGCGAGTTCACCTTGTGTCCAACGGCATATGTTTGAGGTCTCGTCATATGACCTCTTGGGGCTTGGAGAGTAGTCGGAGTGTACATGGGGATGAACATGGGATGCTCCACATCATCTCCCCCCCTTGGGAAAGATCCGCCCTCGGATCGTGATCCTCATCACCATGGAAACGGTTGTCGTGGACGAACTTGTAGTTGGAAGGAGTTGAAGATACTGCTCATTCCAAGTACTCCAAGGTGTCACCGGAGTGGTATACATGCAAGAAGAGCAAACACAATCGACACTCGGAAATACAATGGTTAGCGCACCCAAAGTGTCCATCAAGTAAGTATGAGTCTGTGCGGCAAGATTGTGCGTGGCAAGACACATGATGCTTATCCAAAATATGTAGAACGATATGTAATGCATTCATGGGATCAAATTCATTTGTTATGCACACAAAGGTATGGTAAGTTGCATGGTGCACAAAGCTACAAATTCTACCATTGTTCAAAATGATGTCATAGTGTGACCGTGTATCAAAAGCATGAACGTGGTAATTGGTTCTCAAAGTGACAATGTGATCATGGAAATGATAGTGGGCAATAGGATCATGATGTATGAATATGACATCAAGAAAGATCACAACAAATCTGCTAAGGAAATGCACAAACTCATATGATCTTGCTCTTGATGCAACCCCATGGAAGCCCATGAAAGCAAACCTAACGCCACATAGAACTCTCACAAAGTCCATGGGTTAGTACACAAAGCGCAATGGACAATGCTTACCAAACCGTGAGATCACTTGATCCCACTCGGTGTATCTTCTACGCTTTGTGTTATGATCAACTTGAATCACTCATTGTACTTAGTCTTGATCAACCTTGACTCTTTCCAACTCTCTTCATTTGTATGATGTCTTGAAGGTAACATGAATGATCACACAATCTTCTTCTTCAAGACATGCTTGAAATAAGCTCAATACTCACGTGACCAATCTTTGGATAATTCCTTAATAGCACCTTGGTCAACTCATAAACTCCTTGAAATGAACACATGTACTTCAAGAAATGCCTATGGACAAATCCTTCAAATATAACTCAATGCAACCATTAGTCCATAGAGAATGTCATTAGTTACCAAAACCACACATGGGGGCGCCACATGTCCTTTCAATCTCCCCCATTTTGGTAATTGATGACAATCACTTTGAAGAGAGTTTATATAAGGAATTATGAAGCACCATGCAATCAACAACCAATGATGCAAGAGAATGAGATGCAAATGCTTAGGAACAAAACCAAAGCAAGGAGAAAACTCTGAAAACCTTCTCCACAAAACTCTGTGAAACTTCTCCCCCATTGGCATCGATTGCCAAAATGGGCGAAAAGCTTGGAAGGCCAATATAAAACGTGTTCCTCCATAAATTGTGTATTTCTCAACAAGATAGTGGAATGCCCATACACATATCCAAAGGTAAATACTTGGAGGAATACAAAATATATTGAGGCACAAAAATTTCTAACGAATGATATGCCACAAGGACATAACAAAGAGAGACACAAGCAATCAAGCAATCAAAAGATACCAATTGAAGTAAGCAATCAAAGGATATCAATTGAACCAACTAGACCAAAGATCCTACGAGCCACATGAATAAAGGATATTATGATATGAGCGCAGGAGTGTCTAAAGAAACTAGAGAAGCTCCTCATGATTTGTGCACACATAAGAATTTTTGTATTTGAGTACAAAGTGCACAAAATAGGATCATAGCTCCCCCAAAATCAATAGAAACTTACAACAAGTGCAAGTGAGCATATAGGAAACAAAGCCTAGCACTTGCAACAAACAAATGATTGAGCAAGCATGTAAAAGAGGCAACTAAGAATAGGCTTAACCATATTGATGTGTGTGAGTCATGGCAAAGCACTTGAGAAGACAAAAATAAGGATCAGCATTAAGCATCAACATAGTCTTGGATAAATGAGATACACGGTGCATGACATGTCCTCTCCACACACACCCAACTAGCAAATGGGTTCACAAGCTCACTAAAATGATAACAAAAAAGCTTGCGACAACCCAATGTAAAGATAGAAGATGAAGGCCTCATCAAGATGAGGGATACCAATTAAGACGGCAAAAGCCTCGTAAAGATAAGTATGAGGAAAATAATCTTCACCACACAAGAGTGCATCAAGATGCAACAATATAAGACACACACTCAAGGCAAAAGCTTTCATGGAGCCACCAAAGAAATAACATAAGAAAGACAAGGTGGACGTGAAATAAAGGATATCATCTAGATATGCAACTTCTCTCAAGTATATAAGATTCTAGGTAGACGAAATCATGATGATATATATCTACAAAAAAGGATGTACACCCAAAATAGTTACAACACGAAGGAACAAGATACGCAAAAGGAAGTCATGCATATACGATAAGATATTTGCCTGGAAGCATAACACATGGCTAGATATGGTCTTATTGTATATAAATGAATTCCTACCACACAACCATCAAAGACATCACAACTAGCAACATGAGATAATCGTTGAGATGCTTTAAGAAAGGAAACAAGTATCACAAGATGGAATGAATAGCATGCCGAGATGCAACCTACACAAGGTTGAATGCAAGAAAATAATGCATGAAAAGATACTTGTTACCGAGATATCATTGGAAGGATGTAGAAGAAACCAGTTGAAGGTAGTAGATAGTAGTTCATTGAGCATCCTAGCTTGACTCCAATAAGCTCATGGTGACACCACCTTCCTTGTGAGTGAGCCGAGCATCCAATGTATCTCCAATTTGATCCTAGAACAACAACACAAACAAAATGGTAACCAACCTCATTGGGACCAAAGAGTTAGAGAACCAACAATACATATGACAAACTCCACATAAATATGTGCATATAGATATGAAAATGAATTTCATGCACATCTCATCCAATTTGAGACTTGGTGGAGTTTCCCCTATATATTGGGTCAAAGAAAGAAAGCATGCCAAAGAGACTACATGAAGTTAATATACATGATCAATACTTTCAAGAACCAAAACCAATTGACAAAGAAATACCAAGTGAAGAAAATATAAAAATGAATAAATCAACACTTGGAGGATATCCATAACAGATACATTGAGGAATGAGATATCCATTGATACACACTAAATAAAAGATATCAAACTCCCAAAAGAGAGGATGGTTCCAAACAAACCAAGCTCTCTACAAAGTTTCATGAGGGCACAAAGTACCAAAAAGAAAACGGATTGCCTTCCACCAACACACACTTGATAAGGATCGCAAGATGAGTGTTTTATAGAAAATAGGATAGCTCCTCCAAGACTAGTGCATTATAGAGAATTTGCATTTGAATACAAAATGCACAAGGTGGGATCACCACTTTCACTATATCTAGAAAACACTAGACACGATCAAGAAATTAACAAGATCCACAAGTGGTATGGAAGACAAAGGGAGTTGATACATTCCTTGGCAAGAGAAAAGGCAAATAAAAGCAAAAGCCAATGTAAAGAAGATAAATAAATTCTACCACACAACTGAGTACCAATTGTCAAAATACAGGAAGTAAATGGAAATAATACCCGGTGGTAGATATCAAGGATATCCAACATAATCTTCATTTGACGCACTCGTCGTCGGCGAGCGAGGTCACGCACTGACGGCAAGGCCGTCCTCTCAGACCTAGCGCCCACGCGGGATCGCTGCCGTAGTGTGTGCGGAGGACGACGACCACGAGCGAAGCCACTTCCCACCGACCCTCAGGTATGCTACCTCTTTTCGAACCATACCCTTGTTCTATTGCCTCATCTGGCACGTCGTTGCATGTGGATCTTTTTCCACTCCACCATCTTCCCAATTTGCTATCCTCTGCTCTGCTGGCCACGCAGACGAAAACCATAATTTGCACTATTAAAGGAAACCCTACTTCATGCAGACTAATGCATGTCTGGGTTGAATAAGGAAAGGAAGGGAGACTGTACTGTCCAAGAGAGTAGGCATCGAACCCGCATCTAGGTTGAAAAGGGGAAAATCAGTAGCTAAGGAACGAGTCTCGTGTCTCTTGGTTGAAAAAGGGTAGAAAGGCATGACAACATAATAGAGAATGACCAGGTCGATCGGTTTGTTGTCCTCACATAGGAAAAAGATGGCTAAAGAGAACAAAAATGGGACGTAATCCACATATGCTGCCTGGATATTTGTTGCTCTGGGCAACCATACCTCCCTTACCACTCTGCGTCCGTGGAGGTACATCGTAATGGTGCGCCCACTGTCCGAATGGGCCTCCCATGCTCTTATTGCCACTTTTTTTGCTGTTAGTATAACGCCAGCAGTCAAGTCAAGCAATGCTAGTGCTAAAGTGATGCCACATTTAACTAATGCCGCTCTCAGTCTAATGCCACAGATAAATTTAAGTAGTGCCATTTAATGCCACTGGATCATTTCAGGGTTAGCTGTTGATTGTGGATGTATTACAGATTTTTCAGCTAAGGCATTCTAATGCTGTTGCACAGCCAGTATACCAATGATGAAACTTGTTACTACCTTCAGATTTTTGCACTGTTAATGCTTATAGATTACATACCTCACTTTCATGAGATAAGTTAATTTTTTTGTATAGTGTCACCAAAATGCCAAGGCGCTGATGTCATTTTATTTTGGTTAAACTGCACAGACAATTATGAAGACAAGAGGAAAGGTCAAGAGTGGGCACCTCCTCCTCCGACTGTTCTCTTGATTCGTTCGATCAAGTTTTTATGTTTGATCGATTATCAAGATTGCGATAGCAATTTTTAAGGTCCCCCCGAGTTCGAAATGATATTTACCTTGGAGGTACATGGTTTGCAAAATTTTTATACTGTCATTAGTTAATAATGCTAGTTACCTGCAGACTTCTGTATTTGGTTTAATGCTCATGCACAGCTAGTATACCAATGCTGAAACTTGTTACCTTTACATTTTGTATTGTTAATTCTTATAAAAACCTTCCACTGCTAGAGTTTATTGAAATCTGTTTAGTAAAAACATTGTACTGTACCCTGTAATAAACTAACTACTCTACTGTTGCACTGGCCACTGGATTAGTGTATATTTGTAGTATTTGAATGGTGTTGCATTAGCGTATGGACATAAATAAAGTGTGGCAAGCTTTCCCAGATAAGTGCTCAAGAAAACTACTACCTGTTTTTCTAAATACTAGATGTTTGGGTATTTTAAATTGAACCGCGAAAACATCTTATATTAAGGAACAGAGGGTGTAGAGTTCACTCAAATTATCCCGGTAAAGCTAGTCACACCTTTGTTAAAATTAATGTTCATTATGTTATCGGAGGAGGTCTGTATGTTTGTCTCTAATGCCTGTCTACTACATACCCAACATCATGATGTAATGTTAAGTCATTTCCTTTTGTACAGTGTAACTAAATTGTCAAGGCGGTGATGGCATTTTATTTTAGTAGAACTGCACAAAATTTGCTTAAAAGAAGAAGAAAGGTCAGGAATGGCTCAGTTTTTCAGAAAAAAACTATGTATGCCTTCCTAACATCAGCCGTTGTTGCTTTATTTATTCATTCAAACAGGTGGTTAGAAACACTCTTGCTACCTTTTCCCATTAAGAAATTGGAATGCTTATATTTGTGAGTCTATGCTTCAACTAGTGCCACTTTTATAGTAATCACACTTTCAATATCTATGCAAACAGGGATGCTCAATTTTAGTGGAGCTGCACAAAAAGTCCAACTGGTTCAACATTAGGAGCATGTTTTTTCCAAACCTTTATATCCAATTGGTGGCACTATGAGCTGTTCATTATGAAGGTACATGGTTTGCTATTATCTTGCTACTCTTTTTGTACTGTCATTAGATAGTAATACTAGTGGTTTGCCTGTGAATTTATTGGCAGGGTGGACCTACATTGGAGGTGCAGGACAGGATTCAATGATTGGATGCTCAATTTTGGTTGTATCGATTTCACCTCTTCCATCACTGCGAACATGGTGTGGTATATGCTTACTAGCTGCTTGATATTTGTGCAGACAAAGATGTCTACCCGTTGCTATTTGGCAAACAAACAAAGTGTCCGCAATTTTGGTTGAACTGCACAAGAGAATAGTATAGTCACTTCATGCAGTGCCATTTGAAAATAGACACAAAGATTGGATGGTCACTTCATGGACTGCAGAAAAGTAGTACTGTACTATTTACTGGCCAACACTTGGTGCTTCATTGCTTTGGTCTAATTATAGAATGGGCATCATTTTCCCTAAGTTAAAGTTTGTATTCCGAAAATAGTCTTGCGGTGTGATCGAGAGAAGACCAAATCATATTGCAGTGGATGTTCCTCCATCATGTGTGGTTCATTCTCATGGTTCCAGCTGTTGGTGAAACCACTTACGTTTGCAAGAGGAATTGTAGACTTCACAAACAAATTTGTCTTTCAGTCTGTACTGAATGTTAGCTAAGAGAAGCATCCATGTTAGTAAGAATAACAGATGTTTTTTCTAGATCTTTGCTTTTGGAGCTACATATTTGTATATGATCTGTGAATCATTGAGATGCATTAACATGTTGATCTTATGTATGGGAATCGTACTAGTTAGTTTTAGTTGCGATGCAAGATCCAAAGTGGCTGATCTTTGCTTTTGGAGCTACATATTTGTATATGATCTGTGAATCATTGAGATGCATTAACAGTTACTTATTTCTGTTCACTCAGTGTTTACAAGTTACTGATCGATCACTAGCTAGCCTATAGATGCGCTCCTGGCAATTTTATTTGCGACGCAAGATGCAAAGTGGCAGTTTTTTGAATAAAAATGCCTACCTCTGAAGAAACTGACAAGCTACACTATCGATCCTACACGGATAAAAATGCCTACCTATGAAGAAACTGACAAGCTTTACTATCGATCCTACACGGTTAAATAGCGTATCACGCACGTACTACCTCCTTTCCGGTTTGCAGGGCTCAATTCAAGAAACGACCTACTCGATCCTACACGAATAAATAGCAGATCACGCACGTACTAGTACCTCCTTTCTGGTTTGTAGGGCTTAATTCAAACCTCTCACCAACCAAGGTACTCCCTCTGTCCGGGTTTATTAGTGTCGTGAGCAAAGCAGCAAGACCAAGGCATGGCAATAATTAACGGCATGCAGAAGTTTAAGCCTAATTAATTCCAGCAATTTAAGTGGCTGCATGCGTGCCCTCGGTTGCGACTCGTTGCATGCTGCTTCGCGTACTGCCTGCGAGCGATTCTGAGTGCCTGCATGCAGCCGGCCGTAATTAAGGCAGCTAACTGATGCGAAAAAAGATACACTTTAATTGTTGCAGGCTTTTTAAATCCGTGAAATCATTATTGACAAGGAGGGAGATGATTCGAGTGCACTCGTTTGACCGCCATGCCGGCGTGCGACCCAGACGGGACGGGACGGCACAGTCATAATTTCAGTTTCCCTAGTTTTCCACAGCAAGCTGGCGCGCTAAGCCATTATGCATTGAATTCCGATGACAGTCACGCTACCTTCCCCCTATAAGAACTGTTTCCCGACATTCTCCAGTGCCACCGTGACCCAACTCGCCATATCCTCATAAGCCCCCACCAGCCCGACGTCGCTCGCCACATCCGCCATGCCCCCGCCCGTCCGCGGTAGGCGACGCCGGAGGCGGTCACCGCCGGAACTAGTGTTCGGTTTTTCATCGGAAGGCAGACGGAGGGAGGAGGCATTCTATCTACCTTTAGATGGCAATGCACAGATCGAGGAGTTGTTGGAGCGCGACCGCATGGTGGAGGAGCAGGAGTTATTGGAGCGCGACCGCCTGGCGGAGGAGCAGCGTATCGCCGATTTGCGCCGCCAGCGGGACATGGAGCAGCAGCGCACCGACGCTCTGAGTCGCGAGCAGAGCGCCCGCAACTGGGCTGACTACATGGAGGCCGGCGCCCGGCAAATAGCCCTAGAGGCTGTCAGGCACGCACGCGTTCGCGACGCTGATTTTTACTACCAACTCGTCAAGTGGGTTTCCTGCTTGGAAGCTGAAGCTTCGGTGGACCACGCCGGCATGGAAAGGGCCAACGCGCGCGAGCAACGCGCCCTATCGCACCTCTGGCAAGTCCGAGGCGAGGCACAGGACGCCAGTGCCGGCGTTTAGCATGTACCGCCGACATCGTCTAGTTAGCTAAGAGTAAGTTAGTAATTGTCTAGTGGGAGTAGATAGTTAACTTGGCTACGATGGTTGTCAACGTGGAAGTTCAGTACTCTATATGTGGATCATACCTGTTACTTTGCTCTGAATGTTGAACTTTCCGTTTGAACGTATGGAATGGGTTGTTATTTTTTTAAATGGGTTGTATTTGTCCTCCACGGGTTTAGAGGCTGACTTGTCGGACTAGCAAGTTGACGCGTACACAATCAGGAGATGATTGTACGTGGAGAGGATGACAGCAGGGACCCGCCAAGGTCATGGCAGTACGCAAGCAAGTGCCTCCTTATTTCAAGCCAATAAAAAATGGCTCCTCCTAGTGGATTTCTGACATCTGGGTCCCATGCCATTGTCAACGTAGTCAATAAACGAGAGAATTGCACAACGAGCGGCTGACATCAGGGACCCAGCAGCTCGCCCAGTTATTTTTGTTTTGGGTTAATTTGATAAATGCCTCCGAGAAATGCCACTGCAATTTCCAAACTTTAAAAATGCCATTTCATGCCATTTCTAGTGGCATTTTTTGAAGTCTGGAGTGGCGTTTTTCAAAGTTTGCAAACTGCAGTGGCGTTTTTCAAAGTTTGCAAAAATTGCAGTGGCATTTTTCAAAGTTTGGAAATTGCAGTGGCACTTTTATGAATCACCATAATTGGAGTGGCATTTATCTAATTTATTTTTGAGACGGAAGCAGGGTGTCAACTGGGCTGTGTGGGACACTCTGGCCTGTATAGACAGCCTTTTCTATTATGTTTACCACAGACCAGCCTAGTAGTTTTTTTTCTTTTTGAAAATGGCTAGCCCAGTTTTTTTGTGATTTGTCAAGTAAGTCACTTTATCAGGCCTGTTGGGCTAGACGAGGAGAGCTTCATTCGGCTGGCCGAGAAAATGGCCTATCAGTAATGAGAAATGCGCTGTACATTTTTAAAACACATGAAACTGGCAATTAGTTTCAAATATCTTTTTTTCATTTCGAGATATTAAATTGCATTAATTTTTATGCGTGGACAATTTATTGGATTTTATATTGCTATACATTTGTTTTTAAAATCAGTCTGAATGTGACTCAAAATTTCGGGATTAAAAACAGTTCAGACCGCACCGACATATGCAAATTTTCGTATACTTTTTTAACCGTGGCCACAATATGGGTTGTAATGCTAACAAAAAGAATATGGGCTCCAAAAAAACCCATAAGAATTAGCAAATGGGCTGTAAACTATTTAAAATAATGACAAATGGGTTGTATGCTGTTTTCCACAGATTTGAGGCTTTCCATAGATGGCCTGTATACTGTTGGATGTCCATCCAACGGCCGTCGTGCTTCTTCAATCTCTGCTCTTCCTGCTCCAGCCGCTCAAACAAGCGCCGGCGGGACTGCCTGCTCCCTCCTCCCCGCGACCGGCTGTGCTACCGTGCAGGCCTCACCGCCCCACCATACTCCAATCACTGGCCTAGCTATCCCTCTACTCACCCTCAGTCCCACACATGCTGTTATTCTCCGACGACGGCAGATGAACTAGTAAACCCTCGTACTCCTCCGCATGGGAAATAACTGCCGAGTATTCCCTGGCTCTGTGTCATTCCCTTCCTAGGCCTCGCCGTCGTCCGCTGCCTTGGTGCTCTCGGCGCGGCTTGGTCAACGTGGTCAATGAACGACATCCATCGGAAGTGGACTGTACGTGGAGAGGCTGACAGCTGGGTCCACGGTCGCACGCAAGGAAATGCCTCCTTATTACGCGCAAAATAATGATTCCTCCACCTGACATCTCAGACCCACCGAAAGGGCCTTTGTATTTCACGAAAAAAGCGTTACCGCCGCTGACAGCTCGGACCCACCAGCTATATCTTCACACGCAAGGAAGTGCCTCCTTATTACGCCCAAAAAAAGAATACCCCCCTGCTAGCTGGGACCCAGTATAGTGGGCCTACTAAGTTGACGGGGACGAAGGGCTTTGTAAACTTAGTCAATATGCACGATTCTAGCTCGACTGACCGTACGATGTCCATCCAACGGCTGTAGTGCTCCTTCAACCTCTGGTCTTCTTGCTCCAGCCGCCCAATGCAGCGCCGGTCTTGCCGCCTGCTCCTGCTTCCCGTGGCCGGCTATGCTATTGCGGAGGCCTCACCGCCCCCATACTACTCCCACCACTGGCCAGGCCATCCCTCCACTCCACTCACCCACACCCCCTGTTATTCTGCGGCGACGGCAGCGCAGCCAAACCAGTGAACCCTCGTACTCCTCTCCGCGTGGGCATCCACTACCGCGTCTTCCCTGGCTCCGCGTCGTCCCCTTCCTAGGCCTCGCCGTCGTCCACTGCCGTGGTGCTCTCGGCACGGCGTTGTCAATGTGGTCAACAACCGAATTCCATCGGAAGAATACTGTACGTGGAGAGGCTGACAGCTGGGTCCACGACAGCCGCAAGGAAGTGCCTCCTTATTACGCGGAAAATAATTATTCCTCCACCTGACAGCAGGGACCCACCGGACGGGCCACTAGTATTTCACGAAAAAAATGTTTACCCCTGACTGCTGGGACCCACCCGACGGGCCACCGTATTTCGCGAAAGAAAATGTTCCCCCTGCTGTCAGCTCGGACCCACCGGAAGTGCCTCCTTATTACGCACAAAAAAATAATACCCCCCAGCTAGCTGGGACCCACCTTGGTGGGAGGCTGACTTGTGGGCCCACTAAGTTGACGGGGACGGAGGGCTTTGTCAACTTAGTCAATATAAACAATTCTAGCTCAAGTGATCGTACGATGTCCATCCAACGGCCGTAGTGCTTCTTCAACCTCTGGTCTTCTTGCTCCAGCCGCCCAAAGCAGCGCCGGTCGTGCCACATGCTCCTGCCTCCCGTGGCTGGATGTGCTGCCGCGGAGGCCTCACCGCCCCCTACTATTCCCACCGCTGGCCAGGCCCTGCGGCGACGGCAGCCTCACACCGCAGCCGAACCAGTGAACCCTCGTACTCCTCTTGATGCGGGCTTCCACTGGCGCGTCTTCCCCGGCTCCCCGTTGTCCCCTTCCTAGGCCTCGCCGTCGTCCACCGCCCTGGTGCTATCGGCACAGCATGGTCAACGTGGTCAGGGAACGATTTCCATCGGACGTGGACTGTATGTGGAGAGGCTAACAGCTGGGTCCACGACCACAGCAAGGAAGTGCCTCCTTATTGCGTGGAAAATAATTATTCCTCCACCTGACAGCGGGGACCCACCGGATGGGCCACTGTATTTCGTGAAAAAAAACGTTTCCCCCTGACTTCTGGGACCCAACAGCTACACCTTCACACGCAAGGAAGTGCGTCCGGGCCAAAAAAACGATTCGCCCCTCTAACTGCTGGGACCCACCAGCTACATTTTTGCACGCAAGGAAGTGCCTGACAGTCGGGACCCACCTGGTCGAAGCGTACGTAGTGTTGTCATTCTGGTCGTGGACGTGTACGTACATACTGGTCGTTGTAGAGGCGCGCACATGTCGTAGTAGAGGCGCGCACGTAGCATGTACACGAACGTACAGCGGCCAGGGTGCAAGAAAGAAAATACGGCCATGTATGTGTACATATGGGAGGGGTCTCGAACGCCTACTCGCGCATACGTACATGGCTGGGTCGGAACAGAGAAACAACATCGTCGTCATGTTCATGGGGAACCAACCGGCTGGGTCGGAACGGAATGCGTGGTCATGTTCATCGGGAGGGCTTGGATGGAACATGCGATGGAAACGAGGCCTGGCGCACCGCAGAACGGAGGAAACGGACCTCCTACGTTTGGAAGGGGGTCCTGTTGATCGGGAGGGGTGTGGCGTACCTCAAAACGGATGAAACGGACCTCCTACGGTCGAAACGGGGGTCCTGTTGATCGGGAGGGGTGTGGCGTACCGCAAAACGGACGAAACAGACCTCCTACGGTCGAAACGGGGGTCCTGTTGATCGGGAGGGGTGTGGCATACCGCAAAACGGACGAAACGGACCTCCTACGGTCGAAACGGGGTTCCTGTTCATCGGG
>NC_057810.1:396240409-396271292 GCF_018294505.1 Triticum aestivum
CACTATTCATCCTAGAGGCAGCATCGATTGGCTTCAGTTAGCAGCAATAGCGAAGGAATCGCTCCATCGGGTTCAGTTAACAGCCATCAATCAATCGCTCGGGTTCAGTAACGCGTAGCTTGCAGTGCAATCGCTCGGGTTCAGTTAGAGCCCAACGCCTCGCTCGGGTTCAGTAAGAGCCAACGCCTCGCACACATGCACGTATGTGTACGAGAGAAACGCGCATCGCTCCGCCCCTCACCTCCCATCGTAACCGGCAACTCCCCGAAATTTTCCTCCCCCTCGCTTCTACCACGGTTTTTTCTGTCATGGACGGCCCAAAGAATGTCATGCAGCTGCGTCTCCGGCCCGCCCAGGACGAAAAGCCCATTTTTTGTCATAGAAGTAGGAGCCCACCACATCTATGATGATACCGGGTTTTGTCACAATTATCGTCATAGAAGTGTCATATGTATGACAGGAAAAAAATTCGTTCGGCCCAAAATGTCACGGATGTGTCTTTTTTTGTAGTGAGGCCGCCTGGTACCTGGCATCCTCCTCCGCCATCTCCTTCTAGAAAGCCACTTGCCTGGCTTTCTCAGTCGGCGGTAGCGACTTCCAAAGACACAGATCATACTAGCCCCAAAACCAATCCAAAGTTGGGGGGTCCGGCGCAACCTCGTTCGGCGGCGCATAGGTGTCCTCGTCGCTGCTCTTCGAGTGAGCGTCCTCGGGCGGTGGCAACTCCTCGTCGGCACGTGGGCAGACCAGCGGCTCCATCGCAGAGATTTGAGAGAGAGAGAGAGAGAGAGAGAGAGGGAGAGAGAGAGAGGGCAAGCAAGGGGAGGATCTAGATGAGAATGCAGGCGGGACGACGAGAGCAAGGTAGTATTTATTGACGGCCGGAATCTAGATCGACGGGAACAGTACACACGCCGGTAGCCAGAATTTACGAGTACAATAGTGTGAATTACACACGATTCCCACAGCAAAATCCGTGTGTGAACATAATAGTTGTGGTTCCCAATGCAAAACTGTGTCTGATTAGTAGAGCCCACCACTCACCTTCCAAACCTCGAGGCGTGAAATAGAGTGCCAACCGTGTGGGGCCGGTTGTCTTGCCAGATTTTCCTTTTTCTTTTTTGAACACCAAATATTTACATCGTCTGATGCTTTTTTTAACTCGCACACAAGTACACAAATATGATTTTTCAAACTGTTATGGTTAGCCGTTGCATGTAGATGTAGTTCAAAATTGAATTATGGTCATTAAATGGCTAGAAAATCACTTAAATTTCTTTAAAAGGTGAAATGGCCCCTGAAATTTTCCAAATTTTCTGATGAGGACATGACTACCTTGGATATGACCAAAAATATTGCATATATGCATATTTGTCAGGTGAATTCTAGTGCAAACTATTCAAAAATCTATTTATGTTATCCAGAACAAAAATACTTCACACACTTTTGTGTTTTGTCTAATTGCAGGTGTATGGGACATTTGTACAATCCACATATGAAGATAAGGAAGAAAGAGATGTTTATTTGCTGTCCAAAAAGTTCTCTCACGTCACTTTTGGCCCAAGAGAAGATAGAGTCCAAGTCTCTCACGTTCTGGATTCAGATTCGGACTGCACAGACATACCTGACTCAAAACGCACACAAATTTTTCATACGGACTCCGAATTGGGTGATTCTTTTTTTGTTGGAAACTAGATTTCGTGCACTTTCCAACCCAATTGGAATCACCTTCAAATTCGTCCGGAGCGTTGAGTTGTGGACGAAAAAATCTGATGCTGCAGCAGAATCCGAGTCAAACTACAAGTCCAAAGGTGTTACATCACCTCCACTTGGGCCCATTGGCCTTGTACGACCTAGATTTAGTTTTAGGCTGCCTTGGGACGTCCTCCCACCTCCTTGGCCGCCACCCCTTGCTCCTATATAAGTAGATCCATCTAGTAGCTTTTACTGGGGATTTGTTTAGTTAAAAGTTAGCCATTGCAACTTTGTGTATTTCGTTTGTGTCCAACGACCAGACCAAGACCGCTTACGGATCCCCACCTTTATCAATACTTCATACATATTCGCAATATTCAGATTGCCTTTATCATATTCTTGCTCGTTTTTCGATTGCTTGCAGGAATAGACCTTCGTGGTCAGGTTGATCATGCTCCGGCGTGGTCAATAACCTCAGGAGATTGGTTTAGCGATTGCTAAGGCGCAACGTCGTGCACGTTTGTAGTCGGATCGTCAAAGTCGTCTCCACCAAATCGATAGTTATCATCTCATCGAAAGATCGGGACACCCTCGCCTCTATCAAGTGGTATCAGTTTTCAGGTTGCTCGGTGAGAATTTCCAGTTTTCCTAGATTAGATTTATTTTCTTACCTATTGTCCAAGAAAAAGCCACAAAAAAGAGTTAGATCCATTCATCCTTGGTCCAAGCCAGTCTGAGCCTTTGCAATTTTCTTTTCATTGCTTGCATAGTTGAATTATCGGTTGCATCGTCGTGTCGCGGGAGACGTGCCACCACCTTTGCAAATACCACAACCGTCACGAGAGGTGCACAAACATCCAAATGCACATGATCAGGTTAATGTATCTATACCACCATTTAATGGCCGTTTTAAACCTGCTTTATATATTGAATGGGAGTTTGACATAAAAAATATATTTGCTTCCCATAATTTCGATGAACATAAAAAGGTTAAGGTTGCGGTTGGTTCTTTCACTGGTTATGCTTTGGTTTGGTGGAGTGAATATTGTCGGTTACACCCTGATTATATACCTACTACTTGGGATGATTTGAAACTTGCCATGCGACATACTTTTGTCCCTGCTTATTATACTCGTGACATGACTAAGAAGTTGCAACACTTAAAACAAGGTAGTGAAACTGTAACAAAATATTATGATGATTTACAAACTACCTTGTTGCATTCCTCTTTAGAAGAAAGTGAAGATGATTTTATGGATAGATTTTGGGGAGGATTAAACCGTGATATTCAAGAGATACTAATTCATGAAGAGTGTTATCCTATGGACCATTTGTTTCATCTTGCTTGCAAAGCTGAACAGGAAATAAAACGACGTGTTGGCCACGAGGAGAACAAGCGCATGGTGCACATTCCAAGAGTTGATATGATTGTTCCTTCAACTACTAGGCATACTATGACAACCACATCCGTTGTTGTCAGGACTACATCACCTCCACCATGTGACACATCGCCCCCGAGAGTGGCTACATCATCTGAGTTGATCATAAGAGGTAATGACAAAGGTACTGAGCTTCCATCTCTACATGAGAATGATGAATGCCTTGTCAATTTGAATGCACCATCTGATGAGATACCCACTACTTTGATCACACCACCTATTTTAGAGGACTACGTTGATAATTTGACTTTGCCATGTGATCAAACAACTGAAATACCAACAATTTTGAGTGCACCCATTGAATTAACTATTGATGCAAAAGAACCAATGTTTAATCATTTTGATATGACCTCTAATCTTGGTGATGATTCTGTGTTGAATGACTTATTGCATGTTTGCTTATTTAAGCATGTTGTAGCATGTAAATTTGATGCAAGTAAGGTTTATTCACCAATGTTGGGATGGTTTAATGATGAACATTGTCAATCTTTTGAAATGAATAAGAGCTTCACTTATATGTGCAAACTGAGTTGTAATATTTTCATGCCTTCTACTTCTTGTGCTAACTTTTTGGCTTTAGATTTTATGAACTATGCAAGTTACTCATCTATTCATGTGTCATATATGCAAAAATCAAGGGAAGTAAAAATGGATGACATATACATATACAACATGTACACCTTGTCTCTTTTGTTAGCCACATTTCAGATTAAGCAACGCCGAGGACGGCTTTATTTTCAAGAAGGGGAGGATGATGAGGACATGACTACCTTGGATATGACCAAAAATATTGCATATATGCATATTTGTCAGGTGATTTCTAGTGCAAACTATTCAATAATCTATTTATGTTATCCAGAACAAAAATACTTCACACACTTTTGTGTTTTGTCTAATTGCAGGTGTATGGGACATTTGTACAATCCACATATGAAGATAAGGAAGAAAGAGATGTTTATTTGCTGTCCAAAAAGTTCTCTCACGTCACTTTTGGCCCAAGAGAAGATAGAGTCCAAGTCTCTCACGTTCTGGATTCAGATTCGGACTTCACAGACATACCTGACTCAAAACGCACACAAGTTTTTCACACGGACTCCGAATGGGGTGATTCTTTTCTTGTTGGAAACTAGATTTCGTGCACTTTCCAACCCAATTGGAATCACCTTCAAATTCGTCCGGAGCGTTGAGTTGTGGACGAAACAATCTGATGCTGCAGCAGAATCCGAGTCAAACTACAAGTCCAAAGGTGTTACATCACCTCCACTTGGGCCCATTGGCCTTGTACGACCTAGATTTAGTTTTAGGCTGACTTGGGACGTCCTCCCACCTCCTTGGCCGCCACCCCTTGCTCCTATATAAGTAGATCCATCTAGTAGCTTTTCCTTGGGATTTGTTTAGTTAAAAGTTAGCCATTGCAACTTCGTGTACTTCGTTTGTGTCCAACGACCAGACCAAGACCGCTTCCGGATCCCCACCATTATCAATACTTCATATATATTTGCAATATTCAGATTGCTTTATCATATTCTTGCTCGTTCTTCGATTGCTTGCAGGAATAGACCTTCGTGGTCAGGCTGACCGTGCTTCCAGCATCGTCAGTAACCTCAGGAGATTGGTTTAGCGATTGCTAAGGCGCAACGTCGTGCACGTTTGTAGTCGGATCGTCAAAGTCGTCTCCACCAAATCGATAGTTATCATCTCATCGAAAGATCGGGACCCTCGCCTCTATCAAGTGGTATCAGTTTTCAGGTTGCTCGGTGAGAATTTCCAGTTTTTCTTACATTAGATTTATTTTCTTACCTATTCTCCAAGAAAAAGCCACAAAAAAAAGTTAGATCTGTTCATCCTTTATCCAAGCCAGTCTGAGCCTTTGCAATTTTCTATTCATTGCTTGCATAGTTGAATTATCGGTTGCATCGTCGTGTCAGTTGCTGGTCTTAGTGTCTAGTTCCTTTAGAGTTTCGAGTTCTGTTCACATTAGTCACGTCGCCGCTGCATCATTATCCGTTCCGCTGTCCACCATCCCATCTATTAATTTCCACCACGTGCTATGCACTGTTCATTATCATAATCATAGTTGAGGTCATTCATATCTTCGCCTGATCCAATCTGCATCTTATCTAGTTTGTCTTGGAAAGAGGGAGAAAAAAAAGATAGAGAAAAAAAAGAGAAAAAAAGGAAAGAAAAAGAGAGAGAAGAAAAAAAAGCGTGAGAAAAAAAAAAGAGAAGAAAAAAATTGGATCTATCTAGAATCATTCTCGTACCTGAATTCGGATTGGAATCTGTTTTGCGCACTGTTCAGTAAAACAGGTGTATCTTCCTCATACGAAGTCCGTTTTGGCTCCGTGAGTACTCAAATTGAAGATAGCGACGAGCCGCATCTAAATAGTTGCAGAAGCTTGTTCAATATTTGACACCTCAAAATCGGCTTCTAAATAGGTCTTTTTGCTCTCCGAAGTTGGTGAATACAGCTTGTTCCAATTTTTCAGGCCAGTTTTAGAATTCTTTGACTCCTCATATCAACTCGGAATTGAGTGATTCTTTTTGCATTGGAAAGCTTGAGTTAGTAGCATTCTTTGAAAGAATTTATCAGAAAATTGTTTCAAACTTTTCAAGAGGAAAGTTGGAGAGAGAGTTGTTGTATATCCTCCTTGGCAGTTGTTTTTCATCATTATCTTCACTGCCGTTGTGATCTTCACTTATATCTTGCTGTCAAGAGCTACTTAGTATCCTTCATTGATGCTAGTTATGCTACACCGTGACCTCATTAGTGTTCTAGGCTCGCGTCTCTAGTC
Source organism: Triticum aestivum (assembly GCF_018294505.1). Taxonomy (NCBI): domain Eukaryota; kingdom Viridiplantae; phylum Streptophyta; class Magnoliopsida; order Poales; family Poaceae; genus Triticum; species Triticum aestivum. The sequence goes on from NC_057810.1 coordinate 396,246,339, forward strand.
CGGTCTAGCCTAGGACCAGCACAGTACCGTCGTTGAGCGTTTATTCAACATTGCATCTTTGAATTGATTATTGCTAATCTTTTGCTACCATATATAGCCAACCCAGCTCCACATATTTCTACACCGTGTATACGTACGCTCCCCTGGCAATCGCTTTACTCAATATTCGGAGTTACTTGACACCGCTGGTTGCCGATCACCGCCTGCTGCATGGTAAGAATTTGTAAGACATTGATATTTGCTTTACTGTGAGCGTTTTACCACCACATCCTAGTAGTTATAGGAACAATATTTTTGGGTTTTGTTTCTTGTTCTACTAATCATGACAGGATCCAGAGGCAATTCATGGGCTTTGTCGATCGCGGGAGACGTGCCACCACCTTTGCAAATACCACAACCGTCACGAGAGGTGCACAAACATCCAAATGCACATGATCAGGTTAATGTATCTATACCACCATTTAATGGCCGTTTTAAACCTGCTTTATATATTGAATGGGAGTTCGACATAAAAAATATATTTGCTTCCCATAATTTCAATGAACATAAAAAGGTTAAGGTTGCGGTTGGTTCTTTCACTGGTTATGCTTTGGTTTGGTGGAGTGATTATTGTCGGTTACACCCTGATTATATACCTACTACTTGGGATGATTTGAAACTTGTCATGCGACATACTTTCGTCCCTGCTTATTATACTCGTGACATGATTAAGAAGTTGCAACACTTAAAACAAGGTAGTGAAACTGTAACAAAATATTATGATGATTTACAAACTACCTTGTTGCATTCCTCTTTAGAAGAAAGTGAAGATGATTTTATGGATGGATTTTGGGGAGGATTAAACCGTGATATTCAAGAGATACTAATTCATGAAGAGTGTTATCCTATGGACCATTTGTTTCATCTTGCTTGCAAAGCTGAACAGGAAATAAAACGACGTGTTGGCCACGAGGAGAACAAGCGCACGGTGCACATTCCAAGAGTTGATATGATTGTTCCTTCAACTACTAGGCATACTATGACAACCACATCCGTTGTTGTCAGGACTACATCACCTCCACCATGTGACACATCGCCCCCGAGAGTGGCTACATCATCTGAGTTGATCATAAGAGGTACTGACAAAGGTACTGATCTTCCATCTCTACATGAGAATGATGAATGCCTTGTCAATTTGAATGCACCATCTGATGAGCTACCCACTACTTTGATCACACCACCTATTTTAGAGGACTACGTTGATAATTTGACTTTGCCATGTGATCAAACAACTGAAATACCAACAATTTTGAGTGCACCCATTGAATTAACTATTGATGCAAAAGAACCAATGTTTAATCATTTTGATATGACCTCTAATCTTGGTGATGATTCTGTGTTGAATGACTTATTGTATGTTTGCTTATTTAAGCATGTTGTAGCATGTAAATTTGATGCAAGTAAGGTTTATTCACCAATGTTGGGATGGTTTAATGATGAACATTGTCAATCTTTTGAAATGAATAAGAGCTTCACTTATATGTGCAAACTGAGTTGCAATATTTTCATGCCTTCTACTTCTTGTGCTAATTTTTTGGCTTTAGATTTTATGAACTATGCAAGTTACTCATCTATTCATGTGTCATATATGCAAAAATCAAGGGAAGTAAAAATGGATGACATATACATATACAACATGTACACCTTGTCTCTTTTGTTAGCCACATTTCAGATTAAGCAACGCCGAGGACGGCTTTATTTTCAAGAAGGGGAGGATGATGAGGACATGACTACCTTGGATATGACCAAAAATATTGCATATATGTATATTTGTCAGGTGATTTCTAGTGCAAACTATTCAATAATCTATTTATGTTATCCAGAACAAAAATACTTCACACACTTTTGTGTTTTGTCTAATTGCAGGTGTATGGGACATTTGTACAATCCACATATGAAGATAAGGAAGAAAGAGATGTTTATTTGCTGTCCAAAAAGTTCTCTCACGTCACTTTTGGCCCAAGAGAAGATAGAGTCCAAGTCTCTCACGTTCTGGATTCAGATTCGGACTGCACAGACATACCTGACTCAAAACGCACACAAATTTTTCATACGGACTCCGAATTGGGTGATTCTTTTTTTGTTGGAAACTAGATTTCGTGCACTTTCCAACCCAATTGGAATCACCTTCAAATTCGTCCGGAGCGTTGAGTTGTGGACGAAACAATCTGATGCTGCAGCAGAATCCGAGTCAAACTACAAGTCCAAAGGTGTTACATCACCTCCACTTGGGCCCATTGGCCTTGTACGACCTAGATTTAGTTTTAGGCTGCCTTGGGACGTCCTCCCACCTCCTTGGCCGCCACCCCTTGCTCCTATATAAGTAGATCCATCTAGTAGCTTTTACTGGGGATTTGTTTAGTTAAAAGTTAGCCATTGCAACTTTGTGTATTTCGTTTGTGTCCAACGACCAGACCAAGACCGCTTACGGATCCCCACCTTTATCAATACTTCATACATATTCGCCATATTCAGATTGCCTTTATCATATTCTTGCTCGTTTTTCGATTGCTTGCAGGAATAGACCTTCGTGGTCAGGTTGATCATGCTCCGGCGTGGTCAATAACCTCAGGAGATTGGTTTAGCGATTGCTAAGGCGCAACGTCGTGCACGTTTGTAGTCGGATCGTCAAAGTCGTCTCCACCAAATCGATAGTTATCATCTCATCGAAAGATCGGGACACCCTCGCCTCTATCATTTTCACATCACAGTTGTATTAGTGCATGTTACATGTAGAAAAAAATTGAAGGCCGTAAGAGGAAGCTATCTGACGTTCGTCATCAAACATGCATTGTTTCCTTCTTGGAACCACGAGCCTTCTAGTGAGTTGCTCCGGTTTGTGAGGGGTGTGAGTCCAAACTTTTGTCAAACAGGCTAATTTTTTTACCACATCATCTTGGTGGCATGACATTACATCAAGCAAGGTTTCATGTTTTTCTGATCATTTTTTAATTTTTTGGAATTAAAATGCCATGGAAGCCCATGCATGTGCCCATGCAGTAAGACCAATATGTTTGGAAATTCCTTCTAATTTACTGCACATGGAATTAACTCGCACACAAGTACACAAATCTGACTTTTCAAATCGTTATGGTTAGTCGTTGCATGTACATCTAGTTCAAATTTGAATTATGGTCATTAAATGGCTAGGAAATCACTTAAATGTCTTCAAAAGGTCAAATGACCCCTAAAATTTTCGAAATTTTCACATGACAGTTTGTATGAGTGCACATTACACATAGAAAATTTTTGAGGGCCGTAAGAGGAAGCTATCTGCCATTCGTCGTCAAACATGCATTGTTCCCTCTTGGAACCACGAGCCTTCTAGTGAGTTGCTCCGATTTGTGAGCGGTGTGTGCCCAAACTTTGGTCAAATAGGCCAATTTTTGTACCACACCATCTTGGTGGCATGACATTACATCAAGCAAGGTTTCATGTTTTCCCGATCATTTTTTAATTTTTGGAATTAAAATGCCATGGCACTCAATGCATGTGTTCATGCCGTGAGACCAATATGTTTGAAAATTCTTCTAATTTACTACACATGGAATTAACTCGCACACAAGTACACAATTATGATTTTTCAAACCGTTATGGTTAGCTGTTGCATGTACATCTAGTTCAAATTTGAATTACGGTCATTAAATGGCTAGGAAATCACTTAAATGTCTTCAAAAGGTCAAATGACCCCTGAAATTTTCCAAATTTTCACATGACAGTTTGTATCAGTGCACATTACACGTAGAAAAATTTTGAAGGCCGTAAGAGGAAGCTATGTGCCGGTTGTCATCAAACATGCATTGTTCCCTCTTGGAACCACGAGCCTTCTAGTGAGTTGCTCCGGTTTGTGAGGGTTGTGTGTCCAAATTTTCATCAAACAGGCCAACTTTTGTACCACATCATCTTGGTGGCATGGCATTACATCAAGCAAGGTTTCATGTTTTCCTGATCATTTTTTAATTTTTTGGAATTAAAATGCCATGGCAGCCCATGCATGTGTCCATGCCGTGACACCAATATGTTTGAAAATTCCTTCTAATTTACTGCATATGGAATTAACTCGCACACAAGTACACAAATATGATTTTTCAAACCGTTATGGTTGGCCGTTGGATGCACATCTAGTTCAAATTTGAATTACGGTCATTAAATGGCTAGGAAATCACTTAATGTCTTCAAAAGGTCAAATGACCCCTGAAATTTTCCAAATTTTCACATGAAAGTTTGTATCAGTGCACATTACATGTAGAAACTTTTTGAAGGCCGTAAGAGGAAGCTATCTGCCGTTCGTCATCAAACAAGCATTGTTCCCTTCTTGGAACCACGAGCCTTCTAGTGAGTTGCTCCGGTTTGTGAGGGGTGTGTGTCCAAACTTTCGTCAAACATGCCAATTTTTGTACCACATCATCTTGGTGGCATGACATTACATCAAGCAAACTTTCATGTTTTCCCCATCATTTTTAAATTTTTGGGAATTAAAATGCCATGGCACTCCATCCATGTGTCCATGCTGTGAGACCAATATGCTTGAAATTTTGTTTTAATTTACTGCACATGGAATTAACTTGCACAAAAGTACACAAACATTATTTTTCAAACCGTTATGGTTAGCCGTTGGATGTACATCTAGTTCAAATTTGAATTACGGTCATTAAGTGGCTAGAAAATCACTTAAATGTCTTCGAAAGGTCAAATAAGACCCCTGAAATTTTACAAATTTTCACATGATAGTTAGTATCAGTGCACATTACACGTCGAAACAATTTGAAGGCCGTAAGAGGAAGCTATCTGCCGTTCTTCATCAAATGTGCATTGTTCCCTCTCGAAACCACGAGCCTTCTAGTGAGTTGCTCCGGTTTGTGAGGGGTGTGTGTCCAAACTTTCGTCAATCAGGCCAATTTTTGTACCACATCATCTTGGTGGTATGACATTATATCAAGCAAGGTTTCATGTTTTTAATTTTTTGGAATTTAAATGCCATGGCACTCCATGCTTAATTGTGTCATATCCGTTAGACCAATATGTTTGAAAATTCCTTCCAATTTACTACACGTGGAATTAAATTGCACATAAGTACAAAAAATATGACTTTTCAAACCATTTTTGTTAGCTGTTGCATGTACATATAGTTCAAATTTCAATTACGGTCATTAAATGGCTAGAAATCACTTAAATGTCTTAAAAGGTCAAATGACCCCTGAAATTTTCCAAAAATTGACATGATAGTTGTATTAGTACTACAAATCTCATACATTTAAAGCACCGTCCGTTGCCATTTTACTCCAAATTCGTCCTTCACAGCTAATAAAAAATATCTACAACATCACACAGTTGTTTTGTAGGAATCGTTTGCGATGAAAATTTCTGGGTCTATTTAAGTCTTCCTACTTAAGCTTCACCGGCTCGTCTGCTCCAGTGCCGGCAACCCGCGAATCCACAAATCCCTACCCCCATTCCCGCACCCCCTTCTTGCAAAGATGATGCCGTGGAAATGCTTCGTGAAGGCCCGTACGATGGTCGCGTCCCCCCAAGCATGGTCGCTTGCACCAAGTGTGCCGCTGCCTACGTCGAGAGTGCCACCACATCCACATTGAGCGCGTCCGCTTCCACCGAGAGGGCGTCTGCGGTAGCCGACAGGGCAGCAGCAGCAGCCAAGACGGCTGCAGCTACTGCTGCGATGGCGGCTGCAAACACCGAGAGCGCTCGAGGTGCCGTCCGTGCCGCCGATGTCGCCCTGGCCTGGGTCAAGGCCATCCACGCCAAGATATTCCAGGCCACCTCGGAATCCAGCATGCAACCCAATGTCCGAAAAGGCGGCGGTGGCCATGGAGCACCTGCTTCCTCATGAGGTCATCGAGCGGGAGCTGGAGATGTAGGAGGCGGCGGAGATCAAGGAGCGCCGGGAGGAGGAGTTGCGCGTGGCCCAGGTCGAGGTAGAGAAGAGTTTGTCCGTCAAGGAATCGGCGATCGAGTACCAACGCGAGCTCTGGCGCAGCCACTACTACAAGTACTACAACCTTGAAGGCGGCACCGAGGACGAGGACGCGGTTGAATTCAGTAGGGGGGACGTGGAGTCCACCAACGGCGGCATGTCGCCAGGACAAGTCATCAACGTCTCCTCTCACACTGGCGATGCATAGGCCGACATGGCGGCGGATTTGTTAAAATTATTCGTACTTAGGCTTTGTTTTTAATGCTGGTCGTTTGTTAGAGAATTGTTTAGGTGAGTTGTCTCTGTTTAATTAGTAAAATTGCTTGATTCGGTAAGTCTGGTATGTGTGATGTGCGCTCTTTTGTGTGCCCAAATTAGCAAGCAATGTTAAATTATGCAATGACGTACGCGGGGAAATTTCCACCAAAATTTCAATTATCAAACTCATCCCATGCATGTTAAGCAAAAGAATTGTCTGTGATGCACACTATCATTCAAAGTGAATGGTGTCCGGCGACACTGCGCGAAAGCTTTCCTCCACATTCTGAAATTTTTGGCCTACCACCGAAATTTCCACCCTACCCCTACCCCATGCCCTTTTATCCCCAACCACAAGTCACATTTCCCCTGTTTCGCCCTTCCTTCCTTCCGAATCTATAGTCGCTTCCTCGCTTGCTTCCTCGCTCTCGCCGTCTCGCATCCTATCGTCGGGGTCGCCATGGTCTTCTTCAAAGACCTATCCAGCGGTTCCTCCTCCTCCGACAACTCCTTCACCACCCGGGTAGCCTCTCTTCTCTCTCTCTGGCTATGACTTTGAATGATGGATTTTTACCCCGCGATTGATTTGAGTCATTTCTTCCTCTTGTAGTTCCCTGGGCCCATTAGTTGCAACGAATGGAGCGGGGTGGCTGAAGATCTGTCCGCTTGTTGTCACCATCAATCTCCATGCATGAAGCTAGTTGCGTTTGAATCTGTGGACAGTGGGAGGAAGTTTCTGGCATGTGCAGAGAAGGTTAGACCCTCTTTCGTTGTTACAAATCATTTGTTAGATGTGATTCAGACACTGTCACGGTCCCAACCCGTTCGTACCACACCGTCAACCAAACGCATCCTAAGAAAGTGTCATAGTTTGTACCTAGTATCTAAAAATGTTGCCATCTCATCAGCGGTGCCATTAGAAAACTATTTGGCACCGCTTCAGCAGTTTGTGGAGCCAACTTGTCCACACATTCGAGCAGACAAGCAGTAAAATACTAAATCTTTATGGCACGAAAGGAACTGGGCGTCAGATCAACTAGGTGCTCCGGAGTTCAGGTCACAGATTTTTTTCCGCTGCATCGGCTCGCCAGTGCAGGGCATCGGTGCGAAATGTAGCAACAGTTGTCTTTACACCGGTTTTGGCATACATAGTGGACGCCTTAATGCTATTAGTTCTATGTTACTAAATTTGTGCATGTACACACCTGTTAGTATCAATTTGATGTCATCCAAACACTGTCGTTATGCTGTTTCAGTTATATTTACCTTCCTCTTAAAATGCTCAATTTGTTATTTATAGTACATGAGTAAGAACTTGTAGCATTTTTGTAGTTAATTATAGCTTCTGATGTTTCAGAATTTGGTTGTTGTGTCAGTAGCAATTAATTCATTTGCACATTAATCTTTTTGAGAAGATAAGTCATAATTAACATGTTTCTTCAGTTTTTCCAAATAAGTATAGGTGATTTTGTATGTTGCTATAAACCCATTTCCCCTACAATTGTTACTGAGCTAGTTTTAAATATTATAGGATGAACGGGGGTGTTCTTACTTGGAGTGGGTTGATCAAGAGTGGCCACAGTCCTTGAAGATGTGCCTAGCAAACCTCTGAAGCATGTATCAGGAAGAGAACATAGGTAGGCTTAGAAATAGTGTTGTCAACGCTCAAGAATATTTGAAGATGCCGGATAAAAAGAGGAAGGTGGAGAATGAGCTCAGATTTTTTAAATCAGACTTTGCTAAGATGGTGTTGGCCCGGGTGGAGGCACTTTCCCAGTTGGCCAGTGCAAAACAGGTTCTTATTGAACTGAAAGTAGAGGTTGATAAGGCAAGCCTGGATGATCTCGATTATGGAAATGATTATATTGTTCTAATATTGTTCTTATGAAGTTGAACAATCTATATGATGTACTGTGTAGTTTTCTAGTAGCTATCGTACTGTGATGTTAAAATATATCAATGTGCCTGATATGAAATTGGCAAACAGTTGTTTGATATGAAATGTGAATTTGCGTAATACTGGAATTATTAATTGTAAACTAATAAATCTACAAAATGGGTCATGGAACTTTGCAAACATTCTAGAAGTAAAAGCGCTTGTGATGGATAGCCCAATGCCACACGGTTTTCTTCATCAAATCGTCTGTGATGTAGTTGATAAAAGAAAACGGTTATCCAAGGTAGAGCGTGTGTGATAGTTACACGTATCACACACGAGCCTATACATAAACCTGTGTGGGATATACATAAAAACGGAAACGTTTTCCCTGGATTGACTATGTGGGATGTACATACGAACGGAAACGTTTTCCCTGGATTGACTGTGTGGGAAGTACATACGTACGGAAATGCTTTCACTGGATTCACTGTGTGGGATGTACATGACAACAGAAACGTTCTCCTTGGATTGACTGTGTGTGATATACATACAAACGGAAATGTTTTTCTGGGATTCATCGTGTAAGATGTACATACGAACGGAAACAATTGGGTTTCGATGCCTCGCCCGATCACACACGAGCCAGCTTGTGTGCCAGGAGGCCCTATCCCGGATGGTTTCTGGGTCATGTGAGAAGGACCCCCCCTATCGCCATCACTGACTAGGCGACGGTTCCAAATGCCATCGTGAAAAGGGGTTAAAAACTGTTTGTATAGCACCGACGCGTACCAGTGATCCAAAGATTTAAACCATGAGTAACACAATTTCTTAGCATCAATTTCATTGTTTCCCAAGATTGTGCAACATGTTCATTCTCAAGTTGCTTAAAATTCATGATTTGAGTCCTAAGGGAAATAATTTCCACGAGCGGAAAATACTTAGTAATAAAAACATCTTTGCACTTATCCCAAGAATCGACACTATTGCGAGGCAAAGAAGAAAACCAAATTTTTGTACGATCCCTCAAAGAGAACGGAAATAATTTCAACTTCACAATGTCATTGTTCACATCATTTTTCTTTTGCATATCACACAATTCTATGAATGTGTTTAGCTGGGACACGACATCCTCATTAGGAGTACCGGAAAATTTATCTTTCATAACAAGATTCAACAAAGCGGCATTAATATCACAAGACTCCACACTAGTGGCGGAAGGAGCAATAGGAGTGCTAATAAAATCATTATTATTGGTATTGAAAAAGTCACACAACTTGTTATTTTCTTGAGACATTGCAACTATGCAAACAAGATTGCAAACAAAAACAGATCTGACAAGAAAACGATGAATGAAAAAGAGGGCGAATAAAACAGCAAATTTTGTGAAGTGGGGAGATGAAAATGAGAGGTAAATGGCAAATAATTTAAATTGCAAGGAGATGAGATTTGTGATTAGGAACCTGATATATTTTGATGATGTCTCCCTGGAAACGGCACCAAAAATTCCTTTTGATGTCGCTTGAACTACGTCGGTATTTCCCCAAAGAGGAAGGGATGATGCAACACAACTACGTAGGTATTTCCCTCAGTTATGAAACCAAGGTATCAGTAGGAGAACCAAGCAACACTATGTAAATGGTACCTGCACACAAAGAACAAATACTTGCAACCCGACGCTTATAAGGGGTTGTCAATCCCTTTTCGGGTAACGGCACCAGAAATTGTCAAGTTGACGGGATAAAAATTGTGATAGATTGGATAAATAGATCTTGACAAAACGTGAAATAAAATAAGTAATAAAAAAGTGCAGCAAGGTATTTTTGGGTCTGTAGAATAATAGATCGGAAAACAAAGGCAATAGAAATATATCTCAAAGCAAATATGATAAAGAATAGACCCGGGGGGCCGTAGATTTCACTAGTGGCTTTTCTCAACAAATAGCACACGGTTGGTAAACAAATTATTGTTGGAAAATCGTTAGAAGATTGAATAATTATAACGATATCCAAGGCAATGATCAATATATAGTCATCACGTCCAAGATTAGTAGACCGACTCCTGCCTGCATCTACTACTATCACTCCACACATCGACTGCCATCCAACATGCATCTAGTGTATTAAGTTCATGGAGAAACGAAGTAATGCAATAAGAATGATGACATGATGTAGACGAGATATATTCATGTAGGAATAGCCCCCATCTTTTTATCCTTAATAGAAACAGTACATGCTTGTCTTGCTGCCCCTTCTGTTACTGGGAAAGTACACCGCACGATCGAACCCATCACAAAGCACCTCTTCCCATGGCAAGAAAAATCGATCTAGTTTGCCTAACTAAACCAATGATTCGAAGAAGAAACACAAGGCTACAAATAAGCTTGCATATAAGAGATCAAAAGAAGACTCAAATAATATTCATGGATATAGATCTGATCATAAACTCAAAGTTCATCGGATCCCAACAAACACACCGCAAAAAGATTTACATGAAATAGATCTCCAAGAGACCATTGTATTGGGAATCAAAAGAGATAGAGGAAGCCATCTAGCTACTGCCTACGGACCCGTAGGTCTATGGCGAACTACTCACGCATCATCGGAGAGGCGCCAATGAGGATGATGAACCCCTCTGTGATGGTGTCTAGATAGGATCTAGTGGTTCTAGGACTTTCGGTGGCTCGAATTGTGTTTCGTCAACTCTCCTAGGGTTTCTGGAATATTTGGGGATATATAGGGCGAAGAGGCAGTGCGGGAGGTCACCAAGGGGGGCACAAGCCCCCCCCCTTGGCACGCCTGGGCTCCTAGGCGCACCCTGGTAGGTTGTGCCCACCTCAGGCCTCCCCTCTAGTACTTCTTTGGCCCATGTTGTGTCTTCTGGTCCAAAACAATTCTTCAAAAAGTTTCACTGCGTTTGGACTCCATTACGCACTGATATTCTGCGAAGTAAAAAAAGACGCAAAAATCAACAACTGGCAAAGGGCACTATGTCAGCAGGTTAGTCCCAAAAAATGATATAGACTTGCTATAAAATAATTGCAAAGCATCCAAGAATGATAATATAACAGCATGGAACAAGCAAAAATCGTAGATACATTGGAGACATATCAGTATTTCATTTTTTTATAGTTGAAAAACCAATAAACGACGCATTTGTGGTTGGCTATTGCCACACATTTCCTTGAAATCTCTGCCCATTCCTTGTAAAATCATGAGAATTTACTAAATATCATGGGCATGGTTTTCCAGACCGTTCTTGTGCACCTTACCGATTGTTTGACTTTAAATTATGTGCATTAATGCTTAGAAAAGGCACATAATCACCTAAATATGGTAAATGATCTTGGAAAAATGCCAAATTTAAACAATTGCATTGGAGGGGGTATATCGATCATAGAAAAAACTGAATGACAAACTATGAAGGAAATTTGGATTCCCCTTCAATCTCGGTGATTTACTATCGCACACGATTCATCTTCGTTGCCTCTGTGAACCGTGTGTGTTCACCCACACATGCAAAATAAAAAAGAAAACCCTCGCCCCGCTCCCGCCCACATCGTCCCCACCCACTCGCCACGGACTCCTCTGCAACTCTGCACCTCATCAACTTCTATCGGGGCGGCCACCTTAAGCTCGGCGGTTGTCGTCGGTGGGTGAAGGTCGCGCTCCAAATGGCACAGGATTTTGCCCCTACCACTTACCACTGCCTATCTGCACCGACTTGCACCGACGTTCTAGACTCTGGTCGACTGAGGTTTTCTGCGGGATTGGGCCAGGGATTTTTCTCATGGAGAACGTAATCAATTTAGCAAAATATTCACTCATCTCTTATTGCACTCCGTCCATCGATGTTAATCAACCATCAAAAATCACCGTGGATTCATTTTTCTTCCAGCTGATTCAAGGGTTTTCACTCAAGTGTCCATAGTGCGAGCCCAAATTGGGCAAGTGTGGTCGCGGCTAGTCGGAGATGAAGTTCTATCTCACCATTCTGGATGACTTTAGGGAGCACTCGGTATATTCAATCTCACCCTACCACAGTCGACATGGCCTAAATTTGTGAACATATACCGTCTATTGCTACATTTGCATAAAAGGTACGGTGCCACATGCAGTCTAGACGTCGAAGCTGATTTTCCCCTATATTAGGCAAATTAATGATGTATTGTTCATTCAGTTACTCTCATATTTGCATCAAATCTTTGTTACATTATATATTTTTGTACTTTGCTTTCAGCTATATATTGTTCCGTTCTCTCAATTACTCCCATATTCTTGCTCTGTTATTTCAATATATTTAATTTACGATATTAATTTTCATTTCAAGTAGTACATCCCTTGCTTTGCAAGAACACAAGTAGAAGGAAATCTTGGGCTTTACTTTGTTGATGGCTCAATGGTTATTCGGATCAGAATAGCACTATTCTGATCCTAGGATCAGAATAGTTATTCGGATCAGGCGCCCCCTATATAGTCACGATGAGGTGTTCCTAAGATTCTTTCACCAAAACCAGGAACTGCCCCACCTTGTGTCAAAAAATAAACTGCCCCCACCTCCAGCATCTTTCGCCCCAGCCCCGATCCATCTCTATCGCCGCACCATGTCACCCACCCACCGCACTCCATTGCCCTGTGCCGCCATCCACCTGGCTGCCGCCGCCCCCGCGCCAACCTCCAATCACGCCGCCGCGGAGCCGGGTCACCAACCGCCCGCCGTTGGAGTCCGGACCACCAACCACGCCTCCACTGGAGTCCCGACCTTCAAGCGTGCCGCTGCCGAGCCCAGACCACCAATGGCGCCGCTGCCGGAGCCCCAACCTCCAACCTCAACACCGCTAGTCCCTGATAACAAAAGTGTGCCATCACCACCCCCCACGACCCGCGTCACCGGCGCCCCTCCTCCGCGGTCGGCGCTCTCCCAGCCCGTGGTCGACACCCATCCTCTTCCGCGGTCAGCTCCCTCCCTCCCTGCGGCCGGCGTGCTCCTTCCCTGTGGCCGACGGGCCTCTAGCTCCATGGACGGCACGGTCCCTCCTCACTGCAGCTTGCCCCTCCTCCATGGATGGCCTGCACCGGCTGCCGGAACTCGTTGAGGTGGTTCCCTTAATCCTCGACCTTTAATTGCAGGTCACCAACGATGCTACAAAGAGAAAGGTCAGCATATGGCCCTCTAGAAGTTCAGTTTGTTGATTCTCTAAAGTTTTTAAAGTTGATTATAACCGTGTACATTTTGCAGGGGCCCTGCAAAGTTCAGTTTTTTGATTTTCTGAAGTTTAGTTTGTTGATTTTCTGAAGAAATAGGTTGCTTCACTTGCACTCCTCTAACTAGTCCTTTGTGGTGATCTTCTCAGCTCCTTGGTTCGACATGAACTGAGAATTGTAGGCATCTTCTGAGTTTATAATGCTTGAAATTATAGTACGGGATTATATAACATTCTAGGTGGAATGGTCAATTTTGTTCCCTGTAGTTGTATAGTATCCAGATCAAATCATCGATTCCTATTCTCTAAGTGATTTTGATGTCTGAAGTTCAACTGTATATGCAGGCGCAAAAAAATGTTGTTTTTGGTTCATTAGTTTCAGTTTCACAGGTTGGTTTTCTTCTCATTTTATCTCCAAAAATGCATCAACGAGGATCGACGGCAGTCCGGGATCTGCGGAGACGAGGGATGTTGTTTTTGGTTTGCTTTTGTGAATCAGCATCACCGCATTACACACCACACTGCCCACCAGCAGTACGTGTCTCTCTCCATCGTCCTTCTCTCTTTCTCCTTTCTCTCTCTCTCTCTCTCTCTCACGCGGGACATGACATTGCCATGGCGGCCCCGAGGACGATGAGAGTCGTGCAGTACGACAAGTATGGCGGTGGAGCTGAAGGCCTCAAGGTATGATCTCTCCTTGTGCACAACCGAACTGAAAATCATCTCTTCTTCTTCGATGTGTTCACCGATGTAACTGACCGACCAACTCCATGGTGAATTTCACTCACAACATGTGGAGGTGCCGATGTCGTCGCCGAAGAAAGGCGAGGTGCTGCTGAAGATGGAGGCGTCCAACATCAACCCCATCGACTGGAAGATCCAGAAGGGCATGTCCGCCCCTTCCTCCCTGGCAAGTTCCCCTTCACAACAGGTAACTAGCCTCTGATTGAGAAATGGCCACCCAATTCAGACTTTGTTGGGGCAAATATTCGCCTAATAGAGATGAAAATCGTGTGATACAGCTGGCTTGATAGCTGATAAAATCTTGATGTCTACTACGCAACCTTCTTCTTGTTGACGTTGTTGGGCCTGCAAGTGCACAGGTTTGTAGGACAGTAGCAAATTTCCCTCAAGTGGATGACCTAAGGTTTATCAATTCGCGGGAGGCGTAGGATGAAGATGGTCTCTCTCAAACAACCCTGCAACCAAATAACAAAGAGTCTCTTGTGTCCCCAACACACCCAATACAATGGTCAATTGTATAGGTGCACTAGTTCGGCAAAGAGATGGTGATACAAGTGAATATGGATAGTAGATATAGGTTTTTGTAATCTGAAAATATAAAAACAGCAAGGTAACTAATGATAAAAGTGCGCGTAAATGGTATTGCAATAATGGGAAACAAGACATAGGGTTCATACTTTCACTAGTGCAAGTTCTCTCAACAATAATAACATAGATAGATCATATAACAATCCCTCAACATGCAACAAAGAATCACTCCAAAGCCACTAATAGCGGAGAACAAACGAAGAGATTATGGTAGGGTACGAAACCACCTCAAAGTTATTCTTTTGGATCAATCTATTCAAGAGTTCGTACTAGAATAACACCTTAAGACACAAATCAACCAAAACCCTAATGTCACATAGATACTCCATTGTCACCTCAAGTATCCGTGGGCATGATTATACGATATGCATCACACAATCTCAGATTCATCCAACCAACACAAAGTACTTCAAAGAGTGCCCCAAAGTTTCTACCGGAGAGTCAAGAAAACGTGTGCCAACCCCTATGCATAGGTTCATGGGCAGAACCCGCAAGTTGGTCACCAAAACATACATCAAGTGGCACATGATATCCCATTGTCACCATAGATAAACACGACAAGACATACATCAAGTGTTCTCAAATAAAGACTCGATCCGATAAGATAACTTCAAGAGGGAAACTCCATTCATCACAAGAGAGTAGAGAGGGAGAAACATCATAAGATCCAACTATAATAGCAAAGCTTCCGATACATCAAGATCATGCCATAGAGAGAACACGGGAGAGAGAGATCAAACACATAGCTACTAGCACATGCCCTCAGCCCCGAGGGTGAACTACTCCCTCCTCGTCATGGAGAGCGCCGGGATGATGAAGATGGCCACCGGTTATGGGTTCCCCCTCCGGTAGGGTGCCAGAACGGGCTCCCGAGAGGTTTTTGGTGGATACAGAGGCTTGCGGCAGCGGAACTCCCGATCTATCTTCTTCGTGGATATTTTTAGGGTATGTGGGACTATATAGGCGAAAGAAGTTGGTCGGGAGGTGCTCGAGGGGCCCATGAGGATCTTACTTGCACCGATGACAACTTACTTGAAGGATCTTACTCAATCCATAGTAGGTATGGTGGACTCTCATGGAAAAACTGGGTTTAAGGATAATTGTAAGCACAAGTAGTATCTCTACTTAGTGCAAGGAATTTTGGCTAGCATGAGGGGGAAAGGCAAGCTCAACATGTTTGAATGATCCATGACAATATACTTTAACTGAGATGTCTGAAAACATAACCCATTACATTGTCTTCATTGTCCAATATAACCTATTTAGCATGTCATACTTAATGAGTGCTCCCAATTATAAAAGATGTCTAGGATAGTGTATTTATATGTGGAATCTCTCTTCCTTCAATATTCTTTCATGAATTGTTCAAATGACCAATACAATGCTTGCTAACCTTCGATAAATTTACAACCTCTACTTCTTAGATGTGAAGTCATTACTCCCCATGGGAAAAGCAAATGAGGCATATATAATTTCAGATTTATGACAATCAACTCACTCAACAATTTACTCATAGGATATAAGTGAAGCACATGAGTAAATGAAAACTACTCCAAAAAGATATAAGTGAAGATCAATGAGTAGCTAAATAATTATGTAACTATGTGAAGACTCTCTCTCATTTAAGAATTTCAGATCTTGGTATTGTGATCAAGCAGAAGCAAAACAAAATAAAATGATATTTCAAGGATAGCACAACTCATGTGAAGAAGCAAAAACTTAAGCTCAACCGATACTAACCGATAGTTATTGAAGAAGAAAGGTGGGATGCCTACCGGGGCATCCCCAAGCTTAGGTGCTTGAGATTCTTGAAATATTATATTGGGGTGCCTTGGGCATCCCCAAGCTTGAACTTTTGTGTCTCCTTAATTCCTCTCATATCATGGTTTCTCTTTTTATCAAAAGCTTCATCCACACCAAACTCAACAAGAACTCGTGAGATAGGTTAGTATAAACCAATGCAAAACCTAATCATTTTCTACTGTAACAAATCACTAAAATTATTATTCAACATTGCATACTAAATGTCTCTGCATATTTAATACTCCTATCCTCAAATAGAATCATTAAACAAGCAAACATATGCAAACAATGCAAACATAACAGCAATCTGCCCAAACAGTACAGTCTGTAGAGAATGCAAGAGTACCAATACTTCCCTAACTCCAAAAATTATGAAAGAAAATTACCACTGTAATAATTTTATCAGATCTCAATATGCAAAAAATTTCAACATTATACCATTCTCTGACTTTTCTAGGGAATTTTTGCAACAGCAGTAAACTTTCTGTTTTCAAGCAGCAACATGTATACTAGCCAAATAAGCATGGTAAAGGCTATCCTTGACTTTTTTTATTGAAAATAAAGAAGAAAAACATTATTCTAAATAACAGAAACCAAATAATAACAAAACAAAATGATGCTCCAAGAAAAACACATATCATGTGGTGAATAAAAATATAGCTCCAAGTAAAGTTACCGATGAACGAAGACGAAAGAGGGGATGCCTTCCAGGGCATCCCCAAGCTTAGGCTCTTGGTTTTCCTTGAATATTACCTTGGGGTTCCTTGGGCATCTGAAAGCTTAGGCTCTTGCCACTATTTATTCCATAGTCCATCGAATCTTTACCCAAAACTTGAAAAGTTCACAACACAAAACTCAACAGAAAACTCGTAAGCTCCGTTAGTATAAGAAAATAAAACCACCACTTAGGTACTGTAATGAACTCATTCTAAATTCATATTGGTGTAATATCTACTATATTGAAACTTATCTATGGTTCATACCTTCCGATACTACTCATAGATTCATCAAAACAAGCAAACAATACATAGAAAACAGAATCTGTCAAAAACAGAACAGTCTGTAGTAATCTGTATCAAACATATACTTCTGGAACACAAAAAATCCTACCAAATTAGGAAGTCCTAAGAAATTCGTGTACCAAACCAGAGAAAAACTAATCAGATCAAGAGAACGTTTCTGTGAATTAACAAAACTAATTTACTGGGTGCAAAAGTTTCTAATTTTCAGCAGGATTAACACAACTATCACCGTAAGCTATCCTAAAGGTCTTACTTGGCACTTTATTGAAACAAAGCTATAAAATATGATTACTACAGTAGCATAATCATGTGAACACACAAAAACAGTAAGGATAAATATTGGATTGTCTCCCAACAAGCGCTTTTCTTTAATGCCTTTCTAGCTAGGCATGATGATGGCAATGATGCTCACATAAAAGATAAGAATTGAAACATAACGGGAGCATCATGAAGCATATGACTAACACATTTAAGCCTAACCCACTTCCTATGCATAGGGATTTTGTGAGAAAACAACTTATGGGAACAATAATCAACAAGCATAGGAAGGTAAAACAAGCATAGCTTCAAGATTTTAAGCACATAGAGAGGAAACTTGACGTTATTGCAATTCCTACAAGCATATGTTCCTCTCTCATAATAATTTTCAGTAGTGTCATGAATGAATTCAACAATATAACCAGCACGTAAAGCATTCTTTTCATGATCTACAAGCATAGAAAATTTACTACTCTCCACATAAGCAAAATTCTTCTCATTCAGAATAGTGGGAGTATCATAAGAGACTTGAACACTAAAAATTGTTTCTACATTAAAAGAGTAATGTTCAGAAAAAGGGTGATCATAATCATGACAAGTTTTATAAATATAATCATCACTACTTTTTATAGCATAAGTTTCATCACAATGATCATCATAAGTAGCAACTTCGTTCTCATCATAATCGATTAAAACCTCTTCCAAGATAGTGGAATCACTAAATAAAGTTGACACTCTTCCAAATCCACTTTCATATTCATCACAATAATATGCAACATCCTCCAAAATAGTGGGATCATTACTTCCTAAAGTTGACACTCTTCCAAACCCACTTTCATCAATATAATCATCATAGGCAAGAGGCATGCTATCATCATAACAACTTTGCATATCAAAACTTGGGATGCTAAAACTATCATCTTCATTAAACATAGCATCCCCAAGCTTGGGACAAACATTAATTTCAGCAAATATGTTCTCAAATATTTTATCCTCATCAAACATAGCTTCCCCAAGCTTGGGCCGTTTCATATCATAAGCATAATCACTCTCATCATTAATAGTATGGATAGCACCAATAGTATAGCAATTATCATCATCACAATGAGTAGTAGGAGCAACATCATTTGGAAGGGATACCTTTTTACCTTTGTTGCCCCTTCTTTTCCTTTTATTTTTCACATTATGTGTGGGTTCAACCTTCATCTTTGAGCTCGTTATTGACGAGATTGGTTGAATAGAAAGCTCCTCCTCGTTACCTGATTCATCATAAGAAATAATAGGAGGATATTGGGAAGTCTCTTCCCTTTCATTAGTATTCTCTTCATCTTCTATTTTCTTTCTTTTCTTTAGGTAATTGGCAATATAAGGATTTTCAATGCAATTCACCGCACAATACAAATAAATCTTCTCTAGATCAATATCAAGGAATTTCTTATGGGCAAATTCTGGAAGGTCCTTAATTAAACGTTCCAATTCTTCATAACCCAAAAGCAAACTAAGTTCATTGTAATGAGCAAGGGAGATCAAATCATCACAATTTTTGGACATGATTCGATCATGAAATAATTTGCATCGGAGATGTAAATGACCACGTTCATTGCAATGTTCACAAGTACGGCAAAGGAAATTTAAATTTTTCAGCACTCACATTTAGCCTTTATTCCAACCATTTAGTTTCTAAATGCTTATGCCACTTGCAATATCTATCTTCCCTATTTGGTGTGTACTTGCAAACCCAATCTACTCCACAAAAATCGACATGCTTAAAGGAGACATTTTCATCATAACTAGTGCAATCATCATTAGTACTATGGATATTCAAGGAGTTCATACCAACAACATTGCAATCATGCTCATCATTCAAATATTTAGTACCAAGCATTTTAATGCATTCTTCTTCTAGCAATTGAGCACAATTTTCCTTTATCATACTCACGAAAGATATTAAAAAGACGAAGCGTATGAGACAAACTTAACTCCATTTTTTTGTAATTTTCTTTTATAAACTAAACTAGTTATAAAACAAGAAACAAAAAGATTCGATTGCAAGATCTAAAGATATACCTTCAAGCACTCACCTCCCCGGCAATGGCGCCAGAAAATAGCTTGATTTCTACTGCGCAACCTTCTTCTTGTTGACGTTGTTGGGCCTGCAAGTGCACAAGTTTGTAGGACAGTAGCAAATTTCCCTCAAGTGGATGACCTAAGGTTTATCAATTCACGGGAGGCGTAGGATGAAGATGGTCTCTCTCAAACAACCCTGCAACCAAATAACAAAGAGTCTCTTGTGTCCCCAACACACCCAATACAATGGTAAATTGTATAGGTGCACTAGTTCGGTGAAGAGATGGTGATACAAGTGCAATATGGATAGTAGATATAGGTTTTTGTAATCTGAAAATATAAAAATAGCAAGGTAACTAATGATAAAAGTGAGCGTAAATGGTATTGCAATAATGGGAAACAAGGCATAGGGTTCATACTTTCACTAGTGCAAGTTCTCTCAACAATAATAACATAGATAGATCATATAACAATCCCTCAACATGCAACAAAGAGTCACTCCAAAGCCACTAATAACGGAGAACAAACAAAGAGATTATGGTAGGGTACGAAACCACCTCAAAGTTATTCTTCCGGATCAATCTATTCAAGAGTTTGTACTAGAATAAGACCTTAAGACACAAATCAACCAAAACCCTAATGTCACCTAGATACTCCATTGTCACCTCAAGTATCCGTGGGCATGATTATACGATATGCATCACACAATCTCAGATTCATCCAACCAACACAAAGTACTTCAAAGAGTGCCCCAAAGTTTCTATCGGAGAGTCAAGAAAACGTGTGCCAACCCCTATGCATAGGTTCAAGGGCGGAACCCCAAGTTGGTCACCAAAACATACATCAAGTGGCACGTGATATCCCATTGTCACCACAGATAAACACGGCAAGACATACATCAAGTGTTCTCAAATAAAGACTCAATCCGATAAGATAACTTCAAGAGGGAAACTCAATTCATCACAAGAGAGTAGAGGGGGAGAAACATCATAAGATCCAACTATAATAGCAAAGCTCGCGATACATCAAGATCGTGCCATAGAGAGAACACGAGAGAGAGAGAGAGAGAGAGAGAGATCAAACACATAGCAACTAGTACATACCCTTAGCCCCGAGGGTGAACTACTCCCTCCTCATCATGAAGAGCGCCGGGATGATGAAGATGGCCACCTGTGATGGGTTCCCCCTCCGGCAGGGTGCCAGAACGGGCTCCCGAGAGGTTTTTGGTGGCTATAGAGGCTTGCGGCGGCAGAACTCCCGATCTATCTTCGTCGTGGATGTTTTTAGGGTGCGTGGGACTATATAGGCGAAAGAAGTCGGTCGGGAGGTGCTCGAGGGGCCCACGAGACAGGGGGGCACGCTCAGTAGGGGGGCGTGCCCCCTATCTCCTGGCCTCCTCGAGGATCTTCTGACGTGAACTCCAAGTCTCCAGGATCATATTCTTCCCAAAAATCACGCTGCCGAAGGTTTCATTCCATTTGGACTCCGTTTGATATTCCTTTTCTTCGAAATACTGAAACAGGCAATAAAACAGCAATATGGGTTGGGCCTCCGGTTAATCGGTTAGTCCCAAAAATAACATAAAACTGTATAATAAAGCCCGCAATCACTCAAAACAGATAATAAAATAGCATGAATGCTTCATAAATTATAGATACGTTGGAGACTATCAAATCTCCTCAATGTCATTTGGCTAGTGATTATGATCCCGCCCCCTGTCATAACTGACATGCTATGTTTTCTAAAATCTGTACCAATTCAAGCGGTTGTTGCAGATTTTGGACATAATGACTTGAACATTGCCAGTTTCAGATGGGGAAAATGACTTGAATGCAGACTAAAACATACTGATGGACCCTTTTACATGGGCACTACGTCAAAATTTCACATGTATGTTGTAAGCTCATGCAAGATTTCTTGCCATGGCGAAACATGCAGTGGGCGATCTGGCCGGCGAGGTGGTGGAATGTCCTATGGCTGGCGTGTCCTGCATGTGTACCGTTCGTGCCAGCAACGCCCTATTGCCAGTGTTGTTGGCTTGTGCCCGGGTCGGTTCCATCCGTTTTTGCCTTTGCCGTCCACATGCACGTTTGGATCTTTGAGATTTGTGATGTGATAATGACTACTACATGTTTGTTCAAATGCTCCTATGAGGATACAGAGATGTGTATGTGTGTATTTCTCCATGCCATAAAAAATTAGTACGTACTATTTTTTCATTTAAAAATGTGTGGCTGCCTATACTTCTTTTATGTTTGTGTGCTAGTGGTGAGTGCCTGCATTGTACTAGGGGTGTGTGTGCGTGCGTTGTGCATGCATAATGCACATGTGTGTTGTGCACACACAAAATGAAGGCATTTTCATAGTTTTGAGCCAGCTCGTGTGCACCACAAGTGTTTGTGTTTATGCCCCAAAGAAGAATATTACTTTTGTACAAAGATAGAAAACTATAAACACAAAAAAATTACCGTTTCTAAAGAATAAAAATAATGAAGTTCAAATTACAATAGAGAAGTAGTTCGATGTATACGAGAAACTCAAACTATTACCATTTCTAAGAAAAATAAAACTATGAAGTTCAATTTATAAAAAAATGTTTGATGCTTATTTAAAAACATATTTCATTTCTAAGAATATGACTAAGAAGTTGAAATTAAAATAACAAAGAAGTTCAAAGTTATAAAAAAACACAGATTTGTTGCAAGAAGTTCACGTGCACCTCCATGCATGGTTCAGAATTTATATTGCGGGACTCCGACCTCCAATTACATGTTTTAAAATGGCAAAAAATGACGACCGGCCTTCAATTGCATGTAATTCGACGTACACACAAAAATGTGACAGAAGTTCATAGTGAAAACAACGAGAAGTTCAAGTACAACAAGGAATGCATTTCGGGTGAGAATAAAAGTATAGAAAAATAAAAGCTTAAAAGGTTTGTTGAAAGAAGTTCAAGTGCTCTATTGGGAGCAGTTCAAAAATTCTTGCGAGAGAGGTTCACCTTGTATTTCCATGTTCGATTTTTTCCGTGTAAAAATCAAATACCATTCTTTACTCAAAGTATAAAAAGGAGAAGTTCAAATATAAATAATAGAGAAGTTCAGAGTTTATTAAAACCTAGGATTTACCTGTTCAAAAAATAAAAAATACAATGCCATTTTTTTGCACTTTTAAAAACAACTCATAAACGAAAAAATGGTTGATAGAAGTTCAAGTGCTCGGCGAGGAAAAGTTCAAAAAATTCTTTTGAGAGAAGTTCACTTTGTATTTAGATGTCCAAAATACATAAAAAATATGTTGTTTTTTGTGTTTTAAATCTCAAACCAAAGAGAAGTTCAAAGTGATAACAACCGGAAGTTCACGTACTACATGGTGTGTATTTCATATAAGATAAATACAATAAAGTGAATCAGATTGAAGTTCAAACAGACATGCCCCAGAATTTCAACTACTTCACGTAGTGCAAAAAAAGCACATCAAAAAACAGCACATCAAAAATAAAGTGAAGTTCAAACAGACATGCTCAAGAAGTTCAACTACTTCACGCAGTGCATTTCCATTCGCGATAAAGGCAGAAATCATGATCTCGTCCAGTTCTAATTTACTTCAAAACGGCAGGAATATCATTTGCGTAAGTTCAAGTCCTCGGTTGGAGAAAGTTAAAAAAATATTGTGAGAGAGGTTTGTACAAAAAGAATATCATTTGTGTAACACTTAACAAAATGGATGAGAAAATTACAAACGAAAATATGTTACAGAAGTTCAATGTGAAAACGGCAGGAAGTTCACCAACTACACTAAATGAATTTCAGATGAAAAACTTTTAAAATTTTCGCGAGTATGAAAAAATGATCAACACGGGAAAGTTGCGAGTTTACAGCAGCTTTCCATCGGTATATCACTTGCTCAATTCTGTTGAGTGGATGGAGAGCCACGAGGAAAAAAAGCACATGAAAAAACAGAGTGAGATTCAAGTAGACATGCTGAGAAGTTCAAGCTCTTCACGCAGTGCATTTTCAAAGAATCTGTTTCGCGATAAACACAGAATGAATGATCTCGTCATTTTTGAAATTACTTGAAAACGGCTAGCAATCACAAAAAACCATCAACATGAAAAAGTTTCGCATTATCCGTAGCTTTTCAGCAGTATATTATTTGCCCCATTCCGATATAGTTTGTATAAATTATGGCGAAAATACATTTTTATACAATTTCAAAATTGACTTAAAACCGTAAGGAATTGGGAGAAACAATATATACCAAAAAGTTTTGCATTTCCTCAAGCTTTCCAACGCCATATCATTTGCTGCATTCGGACATACGGTTAAAATTAGCTTGAAAATACGAACTCAGTGGAACTTGTATCATTTTCTAAATTACATTTAAACCATTAAAAATTAGAAAAAACTTTTAACATGAAAAAGTAGAGAATTTTCATAGGCTTTCCAACTCCATATCATTTGCCTCAATTGGATTAGCCGTTTAGAAATGGCATCAAAAATACGCTGTTTGGTTTGCGAAATTCTACGATTTTCTAAATTACTCTTTATCCATAGGGAATTAGAGAAAACTTCCAACATGTGGAGAGAGCGGTTTTGTAGCAGTTTCCAACGCCATATTATTTGCCTCATTCCAATAAACGGTTTAGAAATGCGATCCAAAATACGATTCACGTTTTTTGTATGAAGAAAAAACAGTTTTCAAAACAGCTCTTAAACCGCTTACATTTTGCCAAAAATTTAACTTTGGTCATGATACTCGTGTCCATAGCTTTCCAACGGTATATCGCAAGCCCCATTTGGGCAATATTTGCGGAAGTTCAACCTAGCACTCGGGGAAGTTCAACGTACTACTGCCTGGGTAGGTCAAGTTGTGATCAGAATAATATTCTCATCCCGTGATTATAATAGTGATTATGTATGTATATATATACATATATATATATATATATCAATTGATTTGTTCATGCATGTCAAATATGTCAATTGTATGGGCTGGCCTGTGTGTATATTATCCGAATTTGTAATATGGACAATTAATATGCAAATGCTTTCTGGACATCGGTACTGATCGCCACGTCAAAAACATGGAAATCCTCTACTCTACCGGGCACACGCTTAAACTGAATGAAATGTGTATGATACTAATACTTTCCATGAAAATT
>NC_057810.1:396271724-396276197 GCF_018294505.1 Triticum aestivum
AGGATCCCGACCTTCGAGCTATCTTCGCAACCGTGTCTCCCCGCACGAATTATTTTGGTCAGTCGTGTTCTATGTGATGTAAGTGTAATCTGGAAATGGTTTTTAGTGACAAAATGCCCGTTTTAAATAGGAATCTCGCTCATTGTCGGATTTACTCTTGAGACGCGATGAGTTTGCGTCTGTTGCAATTTTACTCCCTAAGTTCTTCGACCTGAACTTCCCTTTGTGACAGGTTGAACTTCCTGCAACATTTTCCAAATGAAACTTGCAATATACGGTTGAAAAGCTGTGCACATGATGGTCACGACCCAAGTTGAATTTTTTGCAAAATGTAAGCGGTTTAAGAGCAGTTTTGAAAGCCGTTTTTTCTTCATACAAAAAACGCGAATCATATTTGCGATTGCATTTCTAAACCATTTATCAGAATGAGACAAGTAATATGGCGTTGGAGAGCTGCTGCAAAACCGCTCCTTTCACATGTTGATAGTTTTATGTAATTCCCTATGGTTAAAGAGTAATTTGGAAAATCATAAAATTTCACAAACCAAACAGCCGAGTTCGTATTTTCGATGTCATTTATAAACGGCTAATCCAATTAAGGCAAATGATATGGCGTTGGAAAGCATATGAAAATGCGCTACTTTTTCATGTCGAAAGTATATTCTAATTTTGAAGGGTTTAAGAGTAATTTAGAAAACGGTACAAGTTCCACCGAGTTCGTATTTTCAAGTTAATTTTTTAACCGTACGTCCGAATGCAGCAAATGATATGGCGTTGGAAAGCTTGAAGAAATACGAAACTTTTTGGTATACATTATTTCTCCCAGTTCTTTAAAATTTTAAGTCAATTTGAAAATCTAAAAATATATTTTTACTATAATTTCTAAAAACGTTATAGGGATGGCGAAAATATATACCGTTGAGAAGCTACGGAAAATATGTAACTTTTTAATGTTGATGGTTTTCTCTGATTCCTAGAGGTTTTCAAGTAATTTAAAAACAGCGAGACCATGTGTACTACCTTTATCGCGAAACAGATTCTTCGAAAATGCACCGCGTGAAGAACTTGAACTTCTCGGCATGTCTACTTGAACTTCACTTTGTTTTTCACGTGCTTTTTTGGGTCGTAGATCTCCATCCACTCACCGGAATTGAGCAAGTGATATACCGATGGAAAGCTGATGTACACATGCTACTTTCCCGTGTTAGTCATTTTTTCATACTCGCAACGATTTTAAAAGTTTTTTCATTCATTCAGTGTACTAGTTGAACTTCCTGTTGTTTTCACGTTGAACTTTTGTGATGTATTTTCGTTTCTAATTTTCTCATCCATTCGTCAGTATTACATAAATGATATTTTTTTTGTACACACCTCTCTCACAATAATTTTTTTAACTTTCTCCGACCGAGGACTTGAACTTATAACAACAAGAATTTTGGACCTTGCCTTCTAATTCATTTTTCTCATATTAAACACACACCATGTAGTACATGAAGTTTTTCCACTTTTATAATTTGATATTTTTTAAATCAAATTGCTCCCAAATAATAACTGAAACTTCTTTGCAGATTGAAAGAATTATGTTAAAATGCAAAAAAACAATTTCCTTTTTGTGTTTCCGAACATGGAAATACAAGGTGAACCTCTCTCACAAGAATTTTTGAACTTCCCCGGACAAAGCACTTGAACTTCTTTCAACAAACTTTTAAGCATTTTGTTTTCTATTCTTATATTCTTATCTGAAATGCATTTCGTGTAGTAGTTGAACTTCCCGCTGTTTTCACCTTGAACTTCTGTCACGCATTTTTGTTCAACCTCTCTCACAAGAACTTTGGAACTTTCTCAAGTCGAGCGCTTGAACTTCTAGCAACAAAACTTTTAGCCTTTGCTTTTTCATTCTTTTTTTTCATACAATGCACACCGTGTAGCACATGAACTTCTGGCAGTTATCAATTTGAACTTCTTAGATCATGCGTTCTGCCTTCATCGCAAAAACAGAGTCTCCGAAAATGTAGTGCGTGAAGAGGTTGAACTTCACTCTGTTTTTGACGTGTTGTTTTTTGCCCGTAACTCCCGAACCACCTACCGGAATTGAGCAAATGATATACCGATGGAAAGCTGCTGAAAACAATCAACTTTCCTCTGTTAGAAACATCAAACTTCTACGTTATTTCAAATTGAATTTATTGGTTTTATTCTTTAGTAACTCGAAAAATCCAACTTTTCAAATAGATACCAAACTGCTCCGCCTTTTTCAATTGAACTTCGTTTTATTCTCTAGTAACAAGAAACCTGAGTTTGTTTACATACATTGAACTACTCCGTTTTTAAAATTGAAATTCTTGGTTTTAATCTTTAGTATTGGGGAAAATGCCCAAAACGGCATGTTTTTGTTTTTTAGCTTCTAAATCCCAGGTTTTAATATACCTTGAACTTCTGTGTTATTTTACTTTAAACTTCAAAAAAACTTGAGTAAAGTTTTTATTTTTTATTTTTAACAAAACATAAATTTGACTACTTTTTTATTTTCGATCTTCATGGTTGATTCTTTAATAATAGCGGATATCTGAGTTTTTTTAAAGAAGGTAAAATCCTAGTTTTTTTATTAAACATCGAACCACTTCGTTATTTTATTTTGAACTTCTGTTCTTTTTAAAAGAGAAAATAATTTTTAAACTTTACTTTTTCCTTTTTTATTAATTTGAATTTTTTCATTTTATTATTTAGTAACGAGAAAACACCTAAGTTTCTTTAACCTTCAAACTTCTCTCTTTTTTTACATTAAAATTCTTAGAAAAATATGTTTTTAAATAAGCAAGCAATTTTCTAGGTTTTAAAATTTGAACTTCTAGGTTTTTTGACCTTCTCGGATATTTCAAGTTAAACTTCTAGCATTTTCAAATTTGAAACTTCCATGTTTTTTGACCTTCTCGGTTATTTCAAATTTTCTACTTTTTTATAAAAAAATCCATTTTTATAAACTTTTTTGAACTCTCTATTATTTGAGTTGGCATTCTCTCTTAGTTTTTAGAAACGAGGATATTCTACCTTTTAAAAAATTGGTTATTTTTTAGAAACGAGAAAAATCCAAAAAATTAAGGAGCATCGAACTACTCTATTATTTTAATTTGAACTTCTTGGTTTTATTTGTTAGAAATAGGGAAAATCTATTTCTTTATATGGACATCAAATAATGTGTTATTTAAATTTGAACTTCTTAATTTTGTGTTTTATGGAAGGAAAATTGCATTACTAATTTACCTTTCAACATTGTAAATTTTATTTCTGCATGTTTCAACAAAAAATATCTAAGCTTCTGCATTTAAACTGGTCATATGAGCAAACACCGAAAATAACACAATCATCCTTTTCCATGATTGTGAACTTTATTGTTGTTGTTTTTTTGAGTGCACTTTACTGTTGTTTTATTTTCTATCTTTTTAGTACAAATTGAACTGCACAAGTTTCGCATGGTGAACTTCTGTATTCTTAATAAACACAACAAATTGTTACAAACAATGTTTTTATACAAATACCCAACAGTTGGTAAAAGTCATTTTTAGGCTCACACAGCAACTCACGCCCACACTAGAGAAACTGAACTGCTCCAATGCGTGCGCCATGAGATTCTGTCATCCTCGCCGGTGCTCTCAGTTTTGTAGAACCGAGGACAGGGATCGACAATGGGAGACCGCACGGGGGACCTCTGTTGACGGGATCGTGGAGGCACAGACTACATCGACGGGAGAAGGGATTTCATGCAGGGCGGCCTTCGACATCGACGCTGGGGGCAACTGGGATGGTGGCGACAGAGGTAGGGGATAGGACGGGGGATGATGCAGCAGTAGGGACAACATGGCTCGCCGGTCGACATGCTTGTCGAAGTTGTGCTCGGGGGATGGAAGAGAGGAGAAGAGGGAGCAGGGCGTCGTCGGTGCGCCGTGGTCAAGGACAGAGGAGCTCACCGGAGCAGCACCACCTCCCATGCGTAAGAAACGACGGATCCACCTCGATGGGCAATGGTAGCAGCTGCATGGAAACCTGCCGGCGATGTGGAACACTCCACTACAATGGTTGGGCGCAGTCTGCGGCGACCACAACGCCCGTAGAGGTCATCCCTGGACCAGTCTAGTTGGGATCCTGCCGGATCCATCCGCGGCGGTGCGCTAGATGGTGGCGGCCTGAGGTTGGTGGTGAAGGGGTCACGCTGGGCGGTGGAGACGGTGACGCGCAGGGTGCTTGCGGGGTCCAAGGCGGCGCGCGGGGTGCTGGCGGGGTCCAGGGTGGCGCCGGTGAGTTGGGATTGGGAGTTTCCTGGGGAGGCCATGCCTTGGGTTTCCGGGGCAACTGCGGCGGCGCGAGGTCAGGGGCGGGGGAGGCGGCGCCGGTGAGTTGGGATTGGGAGTTTCCTGGGAAGGCCATGCCTTGGGTTTCCGAGGCAGCTGCAGCGGCACGAGGTCAGGGGCGGGGGAG
>NC_057810.1:396276480-396311136 GCF_018294505.1 Triticum aestivum
TGGTGGTGCGCGGGGTCAGGGGCGGGGACGGGGCGCGGGGGGCCACGGGCGGCGGTGCATGGGGTCAGGGCGGCGGTGGATCAGTCGGGGTTTTCCCGGGGCGACGGATGAGTGGGGATCGAGGGGACAGTGAGAGGTGCGGGAGGTGGGGGACCGCTTGGGATTTTTCTTATCTTCTATGAGATCTTCGGAACATCCAATGCTTCTATATAGGGAGCGTCATGATTAGAATATGTATTTTGATCCTATGATCAGAATAGTGTTACTATATATATAGGGTGGATCTATTCTACAATTGATTGTAGAATAATATTCTACAATATGCTCCCCTTATATAGGGCAATTTTCAGGAAAAACCCTAAACCGAAAACAAAACACTCCCATGGTCCCCATCTCCTACCCCACCTCTGCGCTCGCCTCCCGTGCAGCTGCCACGGCGACCCTCCACCCCGCCGGAGCGCCGCCACAGTCTCCCTCCCAAGCGGCGCCCGCCAGCCCTTCCTCCCCCGCATCGGCGGGCCGCTCGCCCGCCCTCCTTCCCTCGCAACGGCGCGCAACCCTCCTGCCTGCCTCCCCGACGCCGCCAGTGCGTCCTCCCTCCCCCCGCACCGACGCGTCGCCGCCAGACTACCTCGCACCAGGGCGCTGCCCGCCCGTCCTTCCTTCTCCCGCACGGCCGCCTGCCTACCTCCCTGGTGCCGCGCGGCCGTCTTCCCTTCCTCGCATCATGGCGCCGCCCGCCCGCCCTCCCTCCCCTCGCACTGGTGCGCCACCAGCCTGGCTCCCCTACCACGAGCCGGTGACCCGCCATGGCCCCGCTCCCACGAGCAGGTGCCCGGCCTCCCTCGCCGCGACGTGGAGGTTGCCTGCAAATTGACGCCGTGCACCTGTCTACAGGATAAGTGGAACAGGGCTGCTCATATTAGACGTTGTTTAGTTGATTTATGATGAGCAACCTGCAGTTGCAAATTAAAATGATGTTGTACTTGATATCAGTGACCATTTCAAGCTACAGATATTGCTATATTGTATTATATATTGCAATATAGACTTGTATACTGTATCTGAGCTTGTTATCTAATGTCTCTTATATTCTTTTATACTTGTTATAAATAAATCATAAGCAGTACAAGAACCTCATAGAAAGAAATACAAAATATATTGTCATCAACAGTGCATAACATATATATAAAGAAGTACTAACTACATATTTAAAAAAAGATGCAGTATTACCATTTATTCATTTTGGGCGCAACCCATTGAAGTATGAACATTTATCAACAATTATCCCAGGGTTAAAAGAAGCAATTAAATAACATGTTTATTTTTATTATCATGCAGTGCCATAAAACAACTATGGGAAGTACCACTGATTCATTATGAGCAGTATCGTTTATATAACTTGAGCAATACAAAACATTTTTATTACGTGGTGGTACTATTGAATCACTCTGGTCAATACAATTCATGTATTTTAAGCAGTACAAAAACATTTTATTACCAGGCAGTACGAAACTTATATTTCACAAAAGTACAAAATACATGTCGAGGGGAGTTTAGTTCTGTGGAAATAATTTATGGGCAGTACAATGTATTCATTTTGAGAAGTACAACTATTATTATTATTATTATTATCAGGCAGTACGAAACTCATATTCCACGGAAGTACAAGGTACATGTGAAGGGAATTTGAGTTCTCTGAGATAAATTATGGGCAGTATAATTTAATCATTTTGAGTAGTACAAAAACTTCTTTATTGCCGGGCAGTACGAAACACGTATTCCACAGAAGTACAAGGCAAATTTGTGTTCTTTTAAAATAAATCCGAGGAGTACAGTGTATTCATTTTGAGCAGTACAATTATTATTATTATTATTATTATTATTATTATTATTATTATTATTATTATTATTATTATTATTATTATTATTATTATTATCGGGCAGTACGAAACTCATATTCCACAGAAGTACAAGGTACATGTGGAGGGAATTTGAGTTCTCTCGAAAAATATTATGGGCAGTACAATTTAATCACTTTGAGAAGTACAGAAACTTCTTTATTGTCGGGCAGTACGAAACTCATATTCCATAGAAGTACAATGCTATGTTTCTTTGTAACAGGAAAAATCTTGGTATTTTGAATATTGTTCAAAAACCGTGAAGAATTAGAAAAATGTTAAAACACAAAAATTTGCTAAATTTCAATACCTTTCCAACGCCATATTATTTGCATCATTCCGAGGTCCAAAGAACATCAATGATCATATTTTAATAGATCTAAAATTAAGTATTTTCAAAACTGTTTCAAAACTAAGCATAATTTGAGAAAACTTAAAAAAAACGTTTGTAAAATTCAGAAACTTTCCAACGGTATATCATTTGCGCTATTCCGAGAAGTGGTTAAAAAATTAATATATAATTACTGTTCGTCTATTTTGAATGAATCACGGTATTTTCAAAATTGCTCAAAAACATTAATAGATGAAAAAGATGGGAATTTCAGTACCTTTCCAACGCCATATCATTTGCATCATTTCGATATCCAAAAATGATCCAGGATCATCTTTTAGTAAAACAGATTTATAGTATTTTCAGAACTGTTCCAAAACTGTGCAAAATTTGAAAAAACTTACAACATGAAGATGTCTGTAAATTTCAGTAGCTTTTCAATGGTATATCATTTGCTATATTCCGATAAGTGGTTAAAGAATTTCGTTCTAAACACTTTTCATTCAGCTTGTGATGATTTCTGTTTTTTGAAAATTCATAATAAAAAAATAAAAAAGTGAAGCAAGTTACAATATAAAAAAGATGAGAATTTTCTGTAGCTTTTCAACGGTATATCATTTGTGCAATTCCGATTAATGGTTTAGAATCTATTAGTGAATTACTACACAAGTACAGAAGAGGAGTACCGACTTTACGAAAAAGAAGTATGGTAGTGTTATGCAGAAGCAGTACCAGATCTTTATTCCGGGCAGTACGAGATTATTGCAGAATATTATTCTATCATCGATTGTAGAATAGACGGCTATATATATATATATATATATATATATATATATATATATAAAGGGAGGCAATATTCTTGGTTTCGTCCCGCTTCGTTTGGTCGCGCTTCAATTAATTTCACGTACGCTATTTGGTTTCATTACCTGGCATCTGTTTTGGCTCAACAAAGAAAGCCGACCCGATGGTGCACTTTGGCCCAAGTACGGACAACTAGCAAAATAAAATTTATTGATGGGAGAGTTTGATCTCATAACCTACCAACCGGCCATGCACAGTTTGTCCAACTGATCCAGCTAGAGATATGAGAGGATTTTTTTTCTCCCGTTGCAACGCATGGGCCCAAGTACGGACTATTCTGTTACCCCTCGGCCCTATAAGGGTGCGGCCTACAGCCTGCACCACAAAAACTCCCCGACCCACCCCCAACCTAACATGCCTCCTACCACCAGAGGTAGCCATCACGGGCGAGCAAGCAACGGAGGCAGCCGGAGTGAGGGAGCCAACGGCGACATGACGGGTCGCTCCTCCATCGCCGGATCCGTGACCTACTCCACCGCCTCCTCTCCTCTTCTGTGGATCTCGCCGTGAACAAGCGAGTGACGGCAGTAGCCTGAGCAAAGGGAGACCTCGATGGTGTGGAGGGTCGCCGCAGGATCCGGCGATGCCATGAAGGTGGTTCGCCTCCTCCCCCACCAACCAAGATCCATCCGTTGGGATCAATGGTGCCGCCTACAAAACTCATCCCAAAACATCGTCCCCGCCAACAAGAGGACCACCCTGCCGTCAGTGAGCAGGACGACAAGTTTGTCAGTGTCCGTTTTCAGGTGATTCCTTCTTTCCCATGCAAATCTTGATGAATTTCCGATTCGAGAAACTATTGTTGTTGAATGTGGTTCAAAAACAAAGGCTAAGTCTGATGCTCATGCATGTGATTGCGTGAGAAAAAACACACTAGATCGCTCAGTTCAAACACTAGATGCGTGTAATGTCGCACTATAAGTTCATCAGTCCTACTTTAAAAAATCATATACCCCAGTGTTGTTCTACAAGTTCTATGATGCAGAAGCAGATAGTACGTCGCATATTCGTACATCAGTTCATTGGGTCCCTGCCACTTACAAAATTTTGATGTCGAGGTTACTGTCAGTACCACTATTGTGCTTGCTTCAGTTTGTGTAAAAAAGACATAAATTTATGCATCAGTTCAGGTAGCTTAATAAGTTCACATAAAAGGTTCAACTAACACTAGATGCATGCACATCAATTCGAATGAGGAAAAACTATTGTTGAAAAGATTAAATACACCTATTGCACAGTAAGTTCAATGATACAAAAATGGGGAGTACTTATAATGTAGATGCATCAGTTCCAGTCAAAAACAAAAGACATGCATCAGTTTCATAGCTGCCAACTACTCCCAAGTTCAATGTTCAGGTTGCCAGTAGTGCACCAAATGTGCATGCATCAGTTTTAGGGAAAACATAAAAAACATGCATAGGTTCATTAACCCACAGCGATGCATCAGTGCTAACAGTACATCAATGCTCAACATGCCCATCCATCTGTTTGACTGAACGTACATTAGGGAGAATAGACAACAAAGCTAAATGACACCCAGTGTTGCAAGTTCAACTTATACGGTACCTTCAGTACATGACATGTTACCCGTTGCTACTTCTTGAGCTTGCGGTTGGTTTTCACTTGAAGAGGAAAGGGTGATGCAACAAAGTAGAGATAAGTATTCCCCTCAGTGAGAAAACCAAGATATCAATCCAGTAGGAGGTACAAGCAAGTCCCCAATTATGCACCTGCACAAACAATCAAACACTTGCACCCGACGCGATAAAGGGGTTGTCAATCCCTTCTCGGTCAATTGCAAAGGTGAGATCTGATAGAGATAGGTATAAAAGATTGCTAAAAAGTAAAACTAAATAAAATTAAATGAAATTGCAGCAAGGTATTTTTGGTATTTTTGTTTTATAGATATAAAAATATATGATGCAAAATAGACCCAGGGGCCATAGGTTTCATTAGAGGTTTCTCTCATGAAGGCAAATAATACGGTGGGTGAACAAATTACTGTCGAGCAATTGATAGAAAAGCGCAAAGTTATGACGATATCCAAGGCAATGATTATGCATATAGGCATCACGTCTGTGTCAAGTAGACCGACACGATTCTGCATCTACTACTATTACTCCACACATCGACTACTATCCAGCATGCACCTAGAGAATTAAGTTCATAAGAACGGAGTAACGCATTAAGCAAGATGACATGATGCAGAGGGATAAATTCAAGCAATATGATGAAAACCCCATCTTTTATCCTTGATGGCAACAATACAATATGTGCCTTTCTACCCCTACTTTATCACTGGGTGAGGACACCGCAAGATTGAACCCAAAACTAAGCACCTCTCCCATTGCAAGAAAAACCAATCTAGTTGGCCAAACCAAACCGATAATTCGAAGAGAAATAAAAAGATATGAAATCATGCATATAAGAATTCAGAGAAGATTCAGATAATATTCATAGATAATCTGGTCATAAATCCACAATTCATCGGATCTCGACAAACACACCACAAAAGAAGATTACATCAGATAGATCTCCAAGAACATTGAGGAGAACATGGTATTGAGAATCAAAGAGAGAGAACAAGCCATCTAGCTACTAAGTATGGACCCGCAGGTCTGAGGTAAACTACTCACGCTTCTTCGAAAGGGAAATAGGGTTGATGTAGATGCCCTCCATGATCGAATCCCCCTCCGGTAGATCACCGGAAAAGGCCCCAAGATGGGATGTCACGGGAGCAGAAGGTTGCGGCGGTGGAAAAGTATTTTCGTGGCTTGTTCTGAGGGTTTGGGAATATATCTAAATTTATAGGACGAAGAGGTAGGTGGGTGGACTCCCGTGGAGACCACAAGCCAGGGGGCGTCTCCTCCTAGGGCGCGCCTTACGGCTTATCGTTGCCTCGTGGGTCTTCTGACTTCATCTCCAAGTCTCGTAGATGTCTTCTGGTCCAAGAAAAATCATCGCGAAAGTTTTATTCCGTTTGGACTCCGTTTGATATTCCTTTTCCGCGAAACTCAAAAACAAGGAAAAAATAGAAACTCGCACTGGGCTCTAGGTTAATAGGTTAGTCCCAAAAATAATATAAAATAGCATATAAATGCATATAAAACATCCAAAACAGGTAATATAATAGCATGGAACAATAAAAAATTATAGAAACGTTGGAGACGTATCACCCATCAGTTGTAGGAAAAAAGGCAGAAAGATTAATCGCAAAGCTGTTGAATGTCATTGTAGAAACATTCAAGGCGGCACACGCAGGGAGGGTTTGATGATGAGCCAAGTGGATATGAGGCACCGCCTGGTTGAGTAACACCCGAAATAGCCCCCGGATACTTCAACAATTTAGGGAGATTTCAAGCTACACCAGAGTCATTAGAAGCACGGTTTGGTTCTTCTTTGTAGCAAATACCTCTTACTGGGAATACAAGCTTTGCCACTGCCGGGGTGCAACACGGGCCACAATGTCCCCAACAACAAATATTTTCCTTCCTTGGCGCATGCAGAAAGGCAAGGACACCCAGGCTTCCACCAATCACTCCATCAACATCAATCATCCGTGCTGCAAAAGTGGTTGTGATGGGAAGATCAGGCCAAAGAGAAAGGAATGTTCACCACTCTAGCAGGGTGCAAAGTAGTAGATATGAGTCGTATAGACAGGAGCAATCTCACAAAAAATCTGAGCAAAGACAGTCATACAATGAGAGACGAAGAGCTTCATCAACATTGCTCCCTCCAAGAGATGCATTGTTGCATGTGCTGAGGGTTACACCACCCGCGCCCATACACTAGGGTGAACAACAAACACCGGATGCAACACAGAGCTGTACACATGTAAGTATCCATCTAGACAGAACATACAAGCACAGTCCATACCATAGTACTGTGATCACACCATCTAACATTTTCATCACCATGTTTTGTTTGCTCACTGTTGTGTGCAGCCCCCTACCATTGAAGCTTATGTTCTGCCAAGGCTAGAGATGCAGTTTGAAACTTTCAAAGAAGCAAAGCACTTCTACAACGTCTATGCAAAGCACGCGGGTTTTGCTGTCAGGGAAAGTTCTAAGGTTAACAACAGAGTCTACCTTTTTTGCATGTGCTATGGAGTCTATGAATCTAAGGTTTCAGATGCGAATAGACAGAGGAACAAGACCACT
Organism: Triticum aestivum; assembly: GCF_018294505.1. Lineage (NCBI taxonomy): Eukaryota > Viridiplantae > Streptophyta > Magnoliopsida > Poales > Poaceae > Triticum > Triticum aestivum. Next base: position 396,283,734 of record NC_057810.1, read on the forward strand.
GCTAGGACTAACTGCAAGGCTAAAATAAGGCTGAAGAAGGAAAAGGATGGAACACTTGTCGCAAAGGAGATATGCTGGGAACACAACCACAGGCTAATGGGTAGCCCACAAATGCTTGTCTTCTTGGACTCCCACAAAAACTTTGACAACACAATCTTGGAGTATGTCAAGTACCTATAGTTCAAAGGCATTGAACACATGCAAATCATGAGCATACTCGGCGGCGATGACCCCGGTGGCTACTTCCTCGAAATGAACGCCAAAGACTTGATTAATGCGTAAGTACAAACTTGTTCTCCTCCCAGAACCCCCCCCCCTCTTTTTTCCTCTATTAGTGCAAACCGATTACGCAACGCATGACCTGATGCCAGATCAACATGCATTTTTCAATGACTGTTCGCTTTTAATATGCAGGAAAGCAAAGAATTCAAGGATGGATGATGTGGACAATGTCCTAAAGACCATCAACTTCTTTAGGGAGATGAATGCGATAAACAAGGAATTCTTCTGCGATGTACAACTTGATGAGTCTGACAGAGTGAAGAACATATTGTGGGCGAACGCAAACTGCCGAGGGGCATATCAAGACTTTCGTGACTATGTGACGTTTGACAACACATATAAGACCAACAAGTACCATGCCACTTGGGGTGTTTGTGGATACTAACAACCACTTGCAGACTACATTCTTTGCTTTCACCCTGATAAGAGATGAGGATGCAGATTCATTCAGGTGGCTGTTCAAAACATTTTTAAGGTGCATGAGAGGGAAGGCTCCTACATGCATACTCACGGGTACCACCACCAACCCAGAAAAAGGAAAATAACACAGTAAAAATAGATGTGTTAGTTCTATTTGTATATATGCACTAGAATCACTGACCACTCCACTTTTCTCATTATCAGACCAGTGCCCGACAATGGCTTTGGTGATCCCAGATGCTTTCGGGAACACTGTACACAAGCTATGCCGCTGGCACATTATGAAGAAGTACAGGGAACACCTCCCGTACCTGTACAACCTCCATGAAACCTTTAAGGATGAATTGATAGTAATCCTCAACTGGCCCCCCATGCCAACTAAGCTTGAGGCTTCCTCGAAAGCACTCATGGATAAGTACAACCTCCATAACGATGCCACGATGGTGTCAATGTGGAACGAGCGGGAAAGATTGATATCGGCTTATTTCTAAGAAATTTTCTGTGCCAAAATGACATCCACACAATGAAGTGAGAGCATGAACTATAGGTCAAGAAGAACTTCGTAAGTGAGAGACAAAACCTGCACTAGTTTTTCAGCTAGGTAAACACCTGCGTCAAAACTAGGAGGCTGAAAGAGAACGTGGAGACAATGGGTACCCGGGTATAGCTCTATCACATGTCGTAAGCCAAGAATGTGCTTACTAAAGTGACTCTTTCTTACTTAGACAAGTTTTTCTTATGATAAAACTAATCATTTGTTCATCACTCTTGCATGCGCAGAAACAACAAAACACACTCACCCTCTATGGGTTCAACATTCAGATGGCAAAGCTTTACTCACAAGGTGTTTACAGCGAGAACAAAAAGAGGCTAAAAGTGAGCACCCTCTTCACGGTGACGGAGATGGATGAGCCTACAAAGTACCTTGTGTGCTACAATAAACCACAAAAATAGTTTGCGTGGTCTCACCATGCATTCTAGGTGGTTACAGACTGCTACCTCTTGAGCTTGCATTGGTTTTTCCCTTGAAGAGGAAAGGGTGACGCAGCAAAGTAGCATAAGTATTTCCCTCAGTTTTGAGAACCAAGGTATCAATCCAGTAGGAGACAATGCACAAGTCACCTAGTACCTACACAAACAATCAAGAACATTGCAACCAATGTGATAAAGGGGTTGTCAATCCCTTCACGGTCACTCGCAAAAGTGAGATCTAATAAAGATAGTAAAGTAAATATTTTTGGTATTTTTGTTGTACAGATTGGAAAGTAAAGATTGCAAAATAGTAAACAAGATGCGATATAATGGAAAAGAGATGTAATATAATAGGAAAGAGACCCGGGGGCCATAGATTTCACTAGTGGCTTCTCTCAAGATAGCATGTATTACGGTGGGTGCACAAATTACTGCCGAGCAATTGATAGGAAAGCGCATAATTAAGAAAATATCTAAGGCAATGATCATGAATATAGGCATCACGTTCGTGTCAAGTAGACCGAAATGATTCTGCATTTACTACTATTACTCCACACATGGACTTCTATCCAGCATCCATCTAGAGTATTAAGTTCATAAGAACGCAGTAACGTATTAAGCAAGATGACATGATGTAGAGGGATAAACTCAAGCAATATGATATAAACCCCAAGTTTTTATCCTCTATGGAAACAATACAATACGTGCCTTGCTGCCCCTACTGTCACTAGGAAAGGACACCGCAAGATTGAACCTAAAGCTAAGCACTTCTCCGATGGCAAGAAAGATCAATCTAGTAGGCCAAACTAAACCTATAATTCGAAGAGACTTGCAAAGATATCAAATCATGCATATAAGAATTCAGAGAAGAACAAAATAATATTCATAGATAATCTTATTCATAAATCCACAATTCATCGGATCTCGGCAAACACAACGCAAAACAATATTACATCGAATAGATCTCCAAGAACATCAAGGAGAACTTTGTATTGAGAATCAAAGAGAGAGAAGAAGCCATCTAGCTAATAACTACGGACCCAAAGGTCTGTGGTAAACTACTCACGCTTCATCGGAGAGGCAATGGTGTTGATGTAGAAGCCCTCTGTGATTGACTCCCCCTCTGGCAGATTGCCGGAAAAGGCCCCAAGATGGGATCTCACGGGTACAGAAGGTTGCGGCGGTGGAAAAGTGGCTGCGTGGCTCCCCCTGATGTTTCTAGGGTATAATAGTATATATAGGCGAAAGAAGTACGTCGGTGGAGCTATGAGGGGCCCACGAGGGTGGGGGTGCACATACCTCCCTGGGCGCGCCCTCCTGCCTTGTGGCCTTCTCGTGGTGTTCCAGACTTAAACTCCAAGTCTTCTGGATTGCTTTCGATCCAAGAAAGATCATCGCGAAGGTTTTGTTCGGTTTGGACTCCATTTGGTATACCTTTTCTACAAAACTCTAAAATGGGCAAAAAAAACAGAAACTGGCACTGGGCCTCCGGTTAATAGGTTAGTCCCAAAAATAATATAAAATAGCATATTAAATCCCATTAAACATCCAAAACAGATAATATAATAGCATGGAACAATCAAAAATTATAGATACGTTGGAGATGTATCAAGCATCCCCAAGCTTAATTCCTGCTCGTCCTCGATTACGTAAATGATAAAAACAGAATTTTTGATGTGGAATGCTACCTAGCATATTTATCAATGTAATTTTCTTTATTGTGGCATGAATGTTCAGATCCGAAAGATTGAAGACAAAAGTTTAATATTGACATAAAAATAATAATACTTCAAGCATACTAACAAAGCAATCATGTCTTCTCAAAATAACATGGCCAAAGAAAGCTATCCCTACAAATCATATAGTCTGGTTATGCTCTATGTTCATCACACAAAGTATTTAATCATGCACAACCCCGATGACAAGCTAAGCAATTGTTTCATACTTTTGATGTTCTCAAACTTTTTCAACCTTCACGCAATACATGAGCGTGACCCATGGACATAGCACTATAGGTGGAATATAAATATAGAATGGTGGTTGTGGAGAAGACAAAAAGGAGGAAGATAGTCTCACATCAACCAGGTGTATCAATGGGCAATGGAGATGCCCATCAATAGATATCAATGTGAGTGAGTAGGGATTTCCATGCAACGGATGCACTAGAGCTATAAGTGTATGAAAGCTCAAAAAGAAACTAAGTGGGTGTGCATCCAACTTTCTTGCTCACGAAGACGTAGGGCACTTCTGAGGAAGCCCATCATTGGAATATACAAGCCAAGTTCAATAATGAAAAAATACCACTAGTATATGAAAGTGACAACATAGGAGACTCTCTATCATAAAGATCATGGTGCTACTTTGAAGCACAAGTGTGGTAAAAGTATAGTAGCATTGCCCCTTCTCTCTTTTTCTCTCATTTTTTTATTTTTTATTTGGGCCTTTTCTCTTCTTATTTTTATGGCCTCTTTTTTTTCTTTTTTTTCTTTTTATTTAGTCTGGAGTCTCATCCCGACTTGTGGGGGAATCGTAGTCTCCATCATCCTTTCCTCACTGGGACAATGCTCTAATAATGAAGATCATCACACTTTTATTTACTTACAACTCAAGAACTACAACTCAATACTTAGAACAAAATATGACTCCATGTGAATGCCTCCGGCGGTATACAGGGATGTGCAATGATTCAAGAGTGACATGTATGAAAAATTATGAACGGTGGCTTTGCCACAAATACGATTTCAACTACATGATCATGTGAGGCAATATGACAATGATGGAGCATGTCATAATAAACTGAACATTGGAAAGTTGCATGGAATATATCTCGGAATGGCTATGGAAATGCCATAATAGGTAGGTATGGTGGCTATTTTGAGGAAGGTATATGGTGGGTGTATGGTACCGGCGAAAGTTGAGCGGTACTAGAGAGGCTAGCAATGGTGGAAGGGTGAGAGTGCGTATAATCCATGGACTCAACATTAGTCATAAAGAACTCACATACTTATTGCAAAAATTTATTAGTTATCAAAACAAAGTGCTACGCGCATGCTCCTAGGGGGATAGATTGGTAGGAAAAGACCATCACTCGTCCCCGACCGCCACTCATAAGGAAGACAATCAATAAATAAATCATGCTCCAACTTCATCACATAACAGTTCACCATACGTGCATGCTACGGGAATCACTAACTTTAATACAAGTATCTCTCAAATTCACAATTACTCAACTAGCATGACTCTAATATCACCATCTTCATATCTCAAAACAATCATAAAGAATCAAACTTCTCATAGTATTTAATTCACTTTATATGAAAGTTTTTATTATACCCTTCTTGGATGCCCATCATATTAGGACTAATTTTATAAACAAAGCAAATTACCATGCTGTTTTAAAAGAATCTCAAAATAATACAAGTGAAGCATGAGAGATCAATAATTTCTATAAAATAAAACCACCACTGTGCTCTAAAAAGATATAAGTGAAGCACTAGAGCAATATTGTCTAGCTCAAAAGATATAAGTGAAGCACATACAGTATTCTAATAAATTCGGATTCATGCGTGTCTCTCCCAAAAGGTATGTACAGCATGGATGATTGTGGTAAACTAAAAACCAAAGACTCAAATCATACAAGACGCTCCAAGCAAAACACATATCATGTGGTGAATAAAAATATAGCCTCAAGTAAAGTTACTGATAGACGAAGACGAAAGAGGGGATGCCTTCCGGGGCATCCCAAAGATTAGGCTTTTGGTTGTCCTTGAATTTACCTTGGGGTTCCTTGGGCATACCCAAGCTTAGGCTCTTTCCATTCCTTATTCCAAAATCCATCAAATCTTTACCCAAAAACTTGAAAACTTCACAACACAAAACTTCAACAGAAAATCTCATGAGCTCCGTTAGTATAAGAAAATAAATCATCACTTTAAGGTACTGTAATGAACTCATTCTTTATTTATATGGGTGTTAAACCTACTGTATTCCAACTTCTCTATGGTTCATACCCCCCGATACTACTCATAGATTCATCAAAATAAGCAAACAACACATGAAAAACAGAATCTGTCAAAAACAGAACAGTCTGTAGCAATCTGTAACTTTCGAATACTTATGTAACTCTAAAAATTTAGAAATAAATTGGTGTATGTGAGGAATTTGTCTATTAATCATCTGCAAAATGAATCAATCTAAAAGCACTCTCCAGTAAAAAGTGCAGCTATTCTCGTCAGTGCAAAAGTTTCTGTTCTTTACAACAAGATCGCAAGGACTTCACCCAAGTCTTCCCAAAGGTTCTACTTGGCACAAACACTAATTAAAACATAAAACCACATCTAAACAGAAGTAGATGAATTATTTATTACTAAACAGAAGCAAAAAGCAAAGAACAGAAATAAAATTGGGTTGCCTCCCAACAAGCGCTATCGGTTAACGCCCCTAGCTAGGCATAAAAATAAGAATAGATTTAGGTATTGCCATCTTCTCCCTTTTGGTGATAAAGGGATAATTTCTTATCTAAAGCACATATCTTTATATTTTGTGAAAGCACGTGTCCATTAATGGTAGAAGTAAGATTAAGCACACTACAAAAATTTGCATCTAAGCTAGCCTTCATCTCTTTGATAATTTCATTCTGATAAAAACACAAAAGAGAGGTGGATTCAAAATTTTCACTCATGAGGTGTCCAAATATAGCTTTCATTTTTTTCATATGTATCGATGGCATCCCTGTCGGTGTCAAAACCAGCGGATCTCGGGTAGGGGGTCCCGAACTGTGCGTCTAGGCGGATGGTAATAGGAGACGAGGGACACGATGTTTTACCCAGGTTCGGGCCCTCTTGATGGAGGTAAAACCCTACGTCCTGCTTGATTGATATTGATATTGTGCATGTTTACAAGAGTGGATCTACCACGAGATCAAGGAGGCTAAACCCTAGAAGCTAGCCTATGGTATGATTGTAATGGTTGTTGTTGTCCTACGGACTAGAGCCATCCGGTTTATATAGACACCGGAGAGGGCTAGGGTTACATAGAGTCGGTTACAATGGTAGGATATCTACATATCCGTATCGCCAAGCTTGCCTTCCACGCCAAGGAAAGTCCCATCCGGACACGGGACAAAGTCTTCAATCTTGTATCTTCATAGTCTTGGAGTCTGGTCGATGATGATAGTCCGGCCGATGACAGTTCGGCTGATGATGGTAGTCCGGCTATCCGGACACCCCCTAATCCAGGACTCCCTCAGTAGCCCCTGAACCAGGCTTCAATGATGATAAGTCCGGCGCGTATATTGCTTGGCATTGCAAGGCGGGTTCCTCCTCCGAATGATAGAAGATTGTGAACACCAGGATAGTGTCCGGCTCTGCAAAATAAATTCCACATTCCATCATAGAGAGAATAATATATACACAAGTTCAATCTACTGACGTTTTTTGCGGCATGACGTCACGCCACTACCAAGCCATTACTTGAATCGTTTTTTACTCTACCACCTCAGCGCATTTTAGCGAAGCGGTTTCCTTGGCACGTCTTGTCGAAGCAGAGATTGTGTTCCCCCTTAATCCGGGATTCTCATCAATACGGACGTGGGTAACCCAAGCGCGCCATTGATGGTGACGCTTGGGGGATAAGCGAGTTTTACCAGGCCGGTGGGGGACGCGTAGACTTCGCCCGCCCATATAAGGGATAAGGATTCACCTTTTCACCTACGCCTTCTTCCTCCTTTGCTTATCCGTCTCCGCGCACTCGAGCTCCAGCGCCCAAGCCCGCACATCTCGTCTCAACCTTCCCCAGTTATGTGCGGAGCGGGAGGCAAGTGGATGACCTCCTCCGTTACGGAGGAGCACATCGAAAGACTGCGCAGCGCCGGCTACCTGTCCGGCGACATCGCGCACCGGCTGCCCGACGAGGGGCAGCTCATCCCCACCCCCAGGCCCCATGAGAGGGTCGTTTTTCTTCCCCACTTCCTCCGCGGACTGGGTTTTCCACTTCACCCCTTTGTCCGGGGGCTCATGTTCTACTACGGCCTGGATTTCCATGATCTAGCGCCGAACTTCATCCTCAACATCTCGGCGTTTATCGTCGTGTGCGAGGCCTTCCTCTGCATCCTGCCCCACTTCGGCTTGTGGCTCAAGACCTTCAATGTCAAGCCGAAGGTAGTGAAGGGCACTCAAGCGGAGTGCGGAGGCGCCATGTTGGGCAAGATGCCCAATGTCTTTGGTTCGAAGGGGCCTTCGTGGAATCCGTCAAGGGGTGGCAATCGGGGTGGTTCTATATCACCGAGCTACGCGACCCTAAGTGGGCGGCGGCCCCCGAGTTCAGATCTGGTATCCCCACGCAGCTCACCTCCTGGAAAGAGAAGGGCTTGCTGTGGGGTAGTTCGGAGGAGCTGACGGGACTCCAAGCCTGTATCCAGATGCTGGTGAAGAAGCTCAGGCTGGTTAACATGGTCCAGGTCATGCTCGTTCGCCGGATTCTCCCATGCCAAGAGCGGGCATTCAATCTGTGGGAGTTCAATTCGGAACAGCACCAGGCGCTGAGCGGGCTCTTCGACACGACGTACGAAGGCGCCTGGAGGGTGCTGTTTAAGGGCGCCGAAGCCCCCGCATCCGCGACTGAAGATCGCGGATTTCGCTCGCAGCGCCAAGCCGACGAGGTAAGTGATTCTACCCCTTTACGGGACACTTGCTTTTCATAGTTTGACTCTATGCGGGTTCTAATTTCCCCTTTTCCTTTGACAGGACTGGATGAGGAAGGCGGAGCAGATTATCTGCCCGGCTCCCATGCCAGAAAACCCAGTAGACGCCCATCTAGCGAGGCTGCTGGTTCCGGCACCGCACGTGGTGCCGGAGAAGAAGGCCAAGAAGGAGGCCACGGGTGCTCGAAAGAGCTCCCGTTTTCAGGTGTTTGACGACTCCGGGGTGGACTCCTCCCCCGAAAACAAGGAGGAGAAAGAGGACTCTCTCCCAGAGGAGGGAGAGAGGAAGATGAAGGCTTCCCCAACAGGGGAGGCCGAAGGGTCCAAGAGGGGAAGGACTATTCCCCCGGACAGCTCCGCCAACATCAACGTTGGCGAGGAAGAATGGCCTTCAAGAGCCAGGCCTCCAGCGAGATCGTAAGTATCCGGATTCCTGAGTGATCTATAATTTCTTTTTCTGTGTCACATAGTGTCATTCTGATGCCGCATGCTGCCTGTAGTCCGACCAATGATGCCCGCTTCATCGAGCGGGTCGTAGGCTCCGTCGGATGTAGACTCCATCCCGACCGCCTCCACCCCTCGCGACACCGAGGACGCCGAGGTGGGATCCCAAGAAGGGACCCATCAGGGGGAGGCTCCGGAGGCGCCACAAGGCGTCCTCCCAGACTTTGCGCCGGACTCCATATCAGAACCCGCAGTGGTTTCGGAGTCCGGCCGGCGGCCCCTTCGCACGAAGGGCAAGGCCGTGACGCCGGCGGCTTCCGTCCAACCGAAGGCGCCGGACAATTTGTTGGAGGCGCTCCAGAGCGCTTCCATCGAGGAAGAACACCGCACTATTATGAGTGCGGTGATTCAGAAGGTACAGCTCGCCAAGAGCGGGCTGACCGAAGCCTGCAGTAGCCTTCTATCAGGCTTTGAGGTAAGAAGTTAAAAATATGCAATGTAATAACGCATAGACAGTAGCCCCTGATGCTCGGTTCGGTGTTTGGAAAGAAAAGCCGGACCGAGGATCTGAAAAAAAAAGATATACGCAGGGTTGCTAACAATTATGTCAATATGGGTTGCAGGCTGCGCTGCTGATCTCTGCCGCACTGACTGCGGAGGTCGGTGCTTTGAAGCAGGAGCTTGAGCGGTCCGAGCAAGAGCTCAGCCGCGCCAAGAAGCAGCTCTAGGACAAAGAAGGTGAGTAACACCACTTTGAACTTGTACCTTACAGAAAAGGATTTAGGTTGCAACAAAAAAATAACAAGGATAACATCGGTACTGCAGGGGCCACGAACGAGGTGGCGACCCTGAAGGAGGCCGTGTCCGCGGCCGAACGCAATGCGGCTGCGGAATGGGCAGAGCGAGAAAAGTAGGAGGCGCAGGTGGCAGTGGTTCAGCAAGAGCTCCAGGCTCTCATGGAAAAGCATGAGAGTTTGGAGCATGACTCAAAGACTCGAGAGTCCGAGCTTGCCTCGGCTCTCGAAAGTGCCAAAACTGCCAAGGCCGATGCCCATAAGTCCCTTCAGGAGATTGAGTTGGTGAGGATGATAGCGGCGGGTAAGGCATTTTTCATGCAAAGCAAGCATGTGAATGTAAATTACGTGTTACTTACCCGTATTTGAAGCTCTCCAGGGGCATTTGCAGATCTGCCTCGCAGTGTGTCTGATGCCGCCGTATTCTATCGAGCCGAGGAGGGGAGCTCAACGGAGAAGGTCTTCTGGTCTCAGTATGCTGAGGCCGGCCATCCGGTGCCCCCTAGCGACCAGCTGAAGCAGCTGGTCGAGCTCCACAAGGCGGCCGAGCAGGCCATGAAGGGCCTCATAGTCCGGCTGTGGCCTGGAGAGGCCATGCCTGGGAGCTACTTCGGCCTCGTGCGACGGTTGGTGGATGCGTGCCCCTGGGTGGAGGTTATCAAGCGCTCCGCCTGTATTGAAGGTGCTCGTCGGGCCCTTGCCCGCGCAAAGGTGCATTGGGGCAAGCTGGATGCGTAGAAGCTAATCACTGACGCGCCACCAGCGGGCAAGGAATATCGTACGCCCGAAATGTACTATAAGACTGTCCTGAAGGGTGCCCGCAAGATTGCGGATGAGTGCCCCAGGGATGTAATTATTGAGTAAATTCGCATTGTGTTATCCTGTGCGCTGAAAACTTTGTTCATATGCGCTAAGCAACGCTTGTTAATTTAAAATATTACCTTCTATGCGGCCGTTTATTAAATCTGAGAGATGGCAAGTCGTCGGCTTCAGCCCCCATGCCACGAGTGCTGGGGTGTTCGGGATAAACTTGAGCACTCTTGTTCCCATTTTTGGGTCCATCTAGGGAGGCGCTCAACACAACGAACAAGGCAACCGGACTTATAGTGATTGAACACTCTCACTTAGCCATAGAATTCTATAATTTTAAATTTCGGCGAAGCCCCTAGTATTCGGAAGACCGAATTAGGGGCGCTATCCACGCCTTCATCGGACATTATCCGGAACTTCGCTCGAAGCGGCGTAGGTCTTTAAGGACCCGAAAGGACCTCTCAAACAGCGACCAGTCTCTCGCTTTATCATGACAGTCAGTTTTAGCTTTCTCCACTGAGGCGTTAACCCGGCTCAACCGGGGCGCAATCGCAGTGGTTCTCCCAGTGCTACCTTAGCCGATAGAACGGAACGTAAGGTGCCAAACATGGGAGCCGGGCAAACCCAACTATTGACCCAAGACATGATTCGGAGCCGATTCATATAATGCTATAAGTTCGGGGTGCCGCACTTGTGAAAGTGTTCGGACTTTATCACACCATAATGCGGGGAACATAAGCCCCTGGCATATTTGGCCGTACCAAAATGTACGGATGCAACATGTCGTAAATGAACATATATATATATATAAGGTAATGCAATTATGGGCAAAAAGTGCTGCATTTTATTCGAGAAGATCTGCTATGAGTGCAGAATGATACAAATAGTGCGGAAAGCAAGGGATTGGACGAATTAAAGGCGTCTCCCTCCAGGGGTAGGCCGCGAAATGGTGTATTTAACAAATTTAATGCTCGTAATGGAGACCACCTGAGTGTTCGTCGCGGCCTTTGTCCCTCCCTGGCTGTTGCATCATGAGTTCGACAGGTTCGCCGCCGGACAGAGTTCTGTATAAAAAAGAGAGAAATAAAAGATAAAAAGAGCGACACACTTGGGAGCCCCTGGTGTGGTCGAACCGCACTCTGGGTCTGTTGTGGTTGTGCCTCTCCCCCTATGCCCATGGTATCTCCAGGGCGTAATTATGTACGCAGAGAGTTTGTCTTACAATTGTGCGAGGGCTGGGGTTGAGGCCGCATTGCTACGCGTGCTCGGAACGTGCCAGGTGGTCTTGGTTGATGTTGCTCCGGGCGCGTTTGGCCGTGTCCGGTCGTTTAACGGCCGGACTCAAAAATTGCCTTAAAAGGCTGCTCTGTACTTCTGCCGTGAGAGCCGCTGTATGTTCCTCCGTTCGGAGGGAGCGTTCCGTGTTTCCATTGACCGTGATGACTCCAGGAGGGCCTGGCATCTTGAGCTTAAGGTATGCATAATGCGGCACCGCGTTGAATTTTGCGAACGCGGTTCGTCCGAGCAGAGCGTGATAGCCACTGCGGAATGGGACTATGTCGAAGATTAACTCCTCGCTTCGGAAATTATCCGGGGATCCGAAGACCACTTCCAGTGTGACTGAGCCTGTACAACTGGCCTCGACACCTGGTATGACGCCTTTGAAGGTTGTCTTTGTAGGTTTAATCCTTGAAGGGTCTATGCCCATCTTGCGCACTGTATCCTGATAAAGCAGGTTCAGGCTACTGCCGCCGTCCATCAGGACTCTCGTGAGGTGAAATCCATCGACGATTGGGTCTAAAACCAATGCGGTGAATCCGCCATGGCGGATACTGGTCGGATGGTCTCTTCGATCGAAAGTGATCGGACAAGAGGACCATGGGTTGAATTTCGGGGCGAGTGGCTCCATCGCGTATACGTCCCTTAGTGCACGCTTCCGCTCCCTCTTGGGTATATGCGTTGCATATATCATGTTTACCGTCTGAACTTGAGGGGGGAATTCCTTCTGTCCTCTGTTGTTCGGCGGCCGGGTCTCTTCCTCGTCATCGCTGTGTAGCCCCTTGTCACTGTTTTCGGTGATTAATTTGCCTGCCTGCTTGAATACCCAACAATCTCTGTTGGTGTGGTTAGCTGGCTTTTCGGGGGTTCCATGTATTTGACAGGAGCGGTCGAGTATTCGGTCCAAATTGGATGGGCCCGGAGTGGTTCTTTTCAATGGCTTCTTCCGTTGACCGGGCTTGGAGCCTCGGAATCCGGCGTTGACTGCCGTATCCTCATTGTTGTCGCCGTTAATGCGGCGTTTGTTTTTGTTTCGACGCAACCTGCCATTGCGGTCCTTGGTATCCGGACTGCCAGCGTTTTTGCTGAGGTTGTTGCTGCGAGCTAGCCAGCTATCCTCTCCCGTGCAAAAGCGGGTCATGAGTGATGTGAGGGCTGCCATGGATTTCGGCTTCTCCTGTCCTAGGTGCCGGGCCAGCCACTCGTCGCGGATGTTATGTTTAAAGGCAGTGAGGGCCTCTGCATCCGGACAGTCGACGATTTGATTTTTCTTTGTTAAGAACCGTGTCCAGAATTGCCTGGCCGATTCGTCTGGCTGCTGGATTATGTGGCTTAGGTCATCTACGTCCGGTGGCCGCACATACATGCCCTGGAAGTTGTCGAGGAATGCGGCTTCCAGGTCTTCCCAGCATCCAATTGACTCTGCGGGCAGGCTGTTAAGACAATGCCGAGCTGGTCCTTTAAGCTTGAGCGGGAGATATTTGATGGCGTGAAGATCGTCGCCACGGGCCATATGTATATGGAGGAGATAATCCTCAATCCAAACTGCGGGGTCTGTTGTGCCATCGTAGGATTCGATATTAACGGGTTTAAACCCTTCAGGGATTTGATGATCCATTACTTCGTCACTGAAGCATAGTGGGTGTGCGGCGCCTCTGTATTGAGCAATATCGCGACGTAGCTCGAGAGAGCGTTGTCTATTGTGTTCAGCCCGACCGGAGTAGTTGTATCCGGCGCGACGGTATTCGTCATGGGTCTTGGGGCACCCACGTGATCCATAGATAGATCTGGATTGTCTTGGCTTGTCCTCCAATATATCCCGCAAGTCCGGCGCGTTCCCTCGTGGCTTCATGCTTTTTGAGCGATGCCGAGGTACGGTTTTGGTGGAGGGCTTGCACGCCTCTCTGTCGCGGCCACGAGGTGGTCGGTCTGCCGTATTGTGCACTGGTGATGTAGGTTTGTACGCTTCCTCCTCTAGTCGGGGGAGCAACTTGCGTTTTGGGTAACTTTTGGAGGGGCGTTCGAGTTCATACTCTTCGGCCGCGAGGACCTTGGTCCATCTGTCGGCCAGTAGGTCTTGATCAGCTTGAAGCTGTTGCTGCTTTTTCTTTAGGCTGTTTGCCGTGGCCATTAGCCTGCGTCTGAAATGCTCTTGTTCGACGAGATCCTCAGGCACGACGAATTCGTCGTCGTCGAGGCTTGCCTCGTCTCCGGAGGGAGGTAAGTAATTATCATCCTCGACCTCTTCGTCTGCCGCCCTCTCGTGAGGGCTTGCTTCTGCCTCCTCCTACGCTGGATCGTGCTGGAGGGGGTTGTCTTCGGCACTTTCCGGGGTGTTATTATCTCCTGTGCCGGAATCTCCATTCTTGCTATGGCGGGATTTAGAGCGGCGCCGCTGACGTCGGCGCTTGGGCTGTTTCTTTAAGGAATCGGCCTCCGTTGCTTCTTCGCCGTCCCCATCTTTTGGGGTGTCCACCATATATATGTCGTATGATGAATTGGCCTTCCAGTGTCCTGTAGGCACTGGTTCTTGATAGTCTCCGGCATCGTCGTCCATACCGTCGATGTCTTCGGAGTCGTAGTCGAGTACGTCGGTTAGATCGTCGACGGTGGCTACGAAGTGGGTGGTGGGTGGGCTCTGAATTTCTTCGTCGTCCGCGTCCCAACCATCATGGCCGTAGTTCGGCCAGGGCTCTCCGGATAGTGAGAGATGCTTCAGCGAATTTAAGATATCGTCGAAGGGTGAGTGCTGAAAGATGTCCGCAGCGGTGAATTCCATGATCGGGCCCAATCGGATTCGACTGGCAGGGGCGCAGGAGGTTCGGAGTCCGGCAGGGAGTCCGGCACCTCAGAGTCATGAGCTTTATGCGGGACAAGGCAAGTGTTCGGCTCCATCACCGTAGAAGTTGCAGCTCCCGAGGCGGTGTCCAGCCATCCGTCCTCGATCTGAGCGATCGGCTCCGGACAATGGGTCAGAGCAGATTCGTGTGCGGCCTCCAAGGTGCTGTCCGGCGGCAGAGTTAGGTCGTGCCCATCGTGACAGCGCGGCACACTCGGCTGTGGCTCAGATCCATCGAAGATCAAGTCCCCGCGGATATAGGCTGTGAAGTTTAGGCTTCCAAACCTGACCTGACGGCCAGGGGCGTAGCTTTCGATCTGCTCCAGATGGCCAAGTGAGTTGGCCCGTAGTGCGAAGCCGCCGAATACGAAGATCTGTCCGGGGAGAAAAGTCTCACCCAGGACTACGTCGTTGTCGATTGAAGAGGCCATCAAGCCTATCGGTGACGACACAGAGGAACTCTCAATGAAAGCACCAATGTCGGTGTCAAAACCGGCAGATCTCGGGTAGGGGGTCCCGAACTGTGCGTCTGGGCGGATGGTAACAGGAGACAAGGGACACGATGTTTTTACCCAGGTTCGGGCCCTCTCGATGGAGGTAAAACCCTACTCCTGCTTAATTGATATTGATATTGTGGATGTTTACAAGAGTGGATCTACCACGAGATCAAGGAGGCTAAACCCTAGAAGCTAGCCTATGGTATGATTGTAATGGTTGTTGTTGTCCTACGGACTAGAGCCATCCGGTTTATATAGACACCGGAGAGGGCTAGGGTTACATAGAGTCGGTTACAATGGTAGGAGATCTACATATCCGTATCGCCAAGCTTGCCTTCCACGCTAAGGAAAGTCCCATACGGACACGGGACGAAGTCTTCAATCTTGTATCTTCATAGTCTTGGAGTCCGGTCGATGATGATAGTCCGGCCGATGACAGTTCGGCTAATGATGGTAGTCCGGCTATCCGGACACCCCCTAATCCAGGACTCCCTCAATCCCCCTCAAGAAAATATCCTTCAAAAATAGAATCTAAAACTTGCTTGAAATAAGAGGGCAAGCCAACATAAAAACTTTTAAGTATATCTCAATTTGATATTGGGGCACATAGCTGGCTTGAATCCTTAATAGCCTATCCCAAGCATCTTTAAAAGATTCATCAGGCAAATAACGAAAAATTCCGGGGTCATCTTCATCAAAATTATTCAAAATCTCATCAATTACCCCGGTAGGTCTTTCCATAGCATCATTATTTATGATCTTAGAGAGGACAGAGGGGCTATCCAAGGTATTAGAACCCAGGAGAAAACCCTTAGCCCCTTTTGGTTCAGCCATGGAGATAGAAGGGTAAAATAAGCAAACAAGAAAATAACAAGAGAAGGCAAAGGTTTTCGAAAATCTTTTTAGAAGTGGGGGAGAGGAAAACGAGAGGCGAATGGCAAATAATGTAATGTGAGGGAGAAGAATTTATGATGGGTACTTGGTATGGATTGACTTGGCGTAGATCTCCCTGGCAACGGCGCCAGAAAATGGCAAGTTGACGGGAGATCAAATCTTGTCTTGACTTGGCATAAGTCTCCCCGGCAACGGCGCCAGAAATCCTTCTTGCTACCTCTTGAGCTTGCGTTGGTTTTTCCCTTGAAGAGTAAAGTGTGATGCAGCAAAGTAGCGTAAGTATTTCCCTCAGTTTTGAGAACCAAGGTATCAATCCAGTAGGAGACAATGCACAAGTCACCTATTACCTGAACAAACAATCAAGAACCTTGCAACCAACATGATAAAGGGGTTGTCAATCCCTTCATAGTCACTCGCAAAAGTGAGATCTAATAAAGATAGTAAAGTAAATATTTTTGGTATTTTTGTTGTATAGATTGGAAAGTAAAGATTACAAAATAGTAAACAAGATGTGATATAATGGAAAAGAGATGTAATATAATAGGAAAGAGACCCGGGGGCCATAGGTTTCACTAGTGGCTTCTCTCAAGATAACATTTATTATGGTGGGTGAACAAATTATTGCCGAGCAATTGATAGAAAAGCGCATAATTATGAAGATATCTAAGGCAATGATCATGAATATAGGCATCACGTCTATGTCAAGTAGACCGAAACAATTCTGCATCTACTACTATTACTCCACACATCGACCACTATCCAGCATGCATCTAGAGTATTAAGTTCATATGAACGGAGTAACGCAATAAGCAAAGATGACATGATGTAGAGGGATAAACTCAAGCAATATGATATAAACCCCAGCTTTTTATCCTCGATAGCAACAATACAATACGTGCCTTGCTGCCCCTACTGTCACTGGGAAAGGACACCGCAAGATTGAACTGTCACATCCCTAGTCTGGTATGACCTAGGCTAGCTAGCCATTTGTGCATCATATTTAAATTTCATTTAAATTTGAAATGAGGATTGGTGGAAACCTCAGAATCATTTTTTTTTAAAATGACCCAAATAAAAATTTCTCCAAAAGGGTCCAAGAAAATGCTCATGTTGCCCTCTGAAAATATTGGACTGAGATAAAAATCAAAACAATATTTTTAGGAGCTCATGGACATTTTATTTTGGCCATTTGGATTAATTCGATAAATATTTGCATTGGAAATATATTTCTATATATATGAAATATGGTCCAAAAATTATGCCATTTATAAAAGAGCTCTGGAATAATATATCCAGCTCCTGCAAATATTGGCATAATAAAATTAAATGATTTAATATATTTATTAAATCAAACAAATGTCAGAAAATTAAAAAACAGAAATAAAAGGAAGGAGGGACTTACCTGGGCCTCCCCTCCCCTGTGCGGCCCAGCTGGCCGGCCCAGCCGACTGGCTAGCGCCAGTCGTCCCCCTCCTCGCGCCAGGAGGCCAGGGGCGTGTGGCCGGCGCGTGCGCACCGTCGTGCCGCCACGGCACCTGCCTGCCTGTCCTCCCCCTCGACGCCTGGACGTCCGGAACGTCGCCACGCAGCCGCCCCGGTCCTTTTCCCCTCCCTCTCGCTCTCCCTCCTCCCTGGTTCTCTCTTCCCCGAGCGCACCCGAGCACAGCCGTCGCCATCGCTCGCCGTTGCCATGGCCACCGGCCTCCCCTCGCCTCCCTGACATGCTTCCGAGCTCCGCCACAACCCCCTCCACCTCCTCGTCGAGCCACGAACCTCCGGACGCCCTGTGTAGCCGCCATCGCCACCGTCTTCCTCCTCGGGCTCCGCCGTTCGCCGACGTCGATTCGCCGTCACCAGGTCCTCCCCGACCCCGCTGTGCTGCTCTGCGTGATCGCGGTGAGCTCCGCCGCCGTTTCCCTCTCTTCTCCCTCCCGTTCCCGTGCCGTAGCGCCGCTCCCCACCACGGCTGAAGCCTCTCGCCGCCGTCCATGTCGCCGTCGCCGTCTCGGCCCGCCTCCGCCCAAACCAAGCCCCCCTTCGCGCTCCTGGTGCCACGAGGGTGCCGCCGGGCCCCTCAGGTGGCCTCCCCATGCCCCCGCAGCCCGATCCCGCTCGCGCCCGAACTCCGGCCGCCGTCCCGAGCTTCGCTCCGGCGAGCTCCGGCCTTCCCCGCTGCTTCCACCTACCCTACCAGATGCGCGAGAGCCCGGGCTACGCCCCGGTGCTCTCAGACGCCGTCCCCGTGGCCTGTGACGCGGACTCCGCCGCGTCCAGAGGTCGCCGGCGACGAGCCCCCGTCGCCTGAGCCCTGCCAGGTGGGGCCGGCCCGTCAGGTGATTAGCTTAGTGCTAATCACCGTTAACTAACCCCCCCCCCTGACACTGACAGTGGGCCCGACCCCCCCTAACCATTTAATTAAATTAAAATAACCCCTGTTAACCCCTGTCACTGACGTGTGGGTCCCACACGTCAGGTTTGACCCGGAACAGCCGCGTTGACCGCTGATGCAATGATGACGTCATGCTGACGCAATTATTTATTTTCTGGAATTAAAATAATTCAGAAAATCCAGAAATTGATTTAAACTTCGAAAATTCATATCAATTCAACCGTAGCTCAGATTTAAATAATTTATATATGAAAAATTATCAGAAAAATGCAACCTTTCCATCTGTACTAGTTTCATGCATGAAAAACCAACCTATACATGCTGAATATGGGAAAACACATTATGGCATATATAAGAGACCTAATTTAGAAATGCATTTGAACCTTTGGTTCAAATGGATTTCAAACCAATTGAACACTAGTTGCATTAGCTCAATAGCATCACATCTACATGCCATGTTCATGCATCATATTGTTGCATATGATTGTGTATTGATTGCCGGCACCGTTCCTTCTCGATAGGTCCTGCTCCGGAGATGTTCCAGAGTACCTGTCTGTGAAGCAGTGCCTCCCTTGTTGATTTACCAGGCAAGCAAACCCCCTTGTTCATTTTGATAAAACCCTACTCTCTCGCTCCTGCTCTCAGTTATTGCATTAGGACAACAACGCTTCATCTGCTACTTTGTGCTGCGGTAGTTGAACCCATTCCTCTGCATGACCTGTCATTGCCACAGTAAATAGTTGAAACCCACTAGCATGTGTAGGAGTTGATTGAAGCCACTGATGTGTTCCTACCATGCTATGCCTGCTATTGCTTAGAGTTGTGTCAGGTCTGATTCATTGGGAATGAATTGGAGTGTCACGATATGTTCTGATGCTGAGAGTTAAGTGTGTGAACACGATTTGGTAAAGGTAGCGGTGAGAGGCCATGTAGGAGTACATGGTGGGTTGTCTCGCTGGAACCATCCTTAAGCACTGAGTTCTATGTATGTTGTCCAATGACTCGATACTACCACACATTGGGATTCTTAATTGACTCTCTCGGCTTATTAACCAACTTGATCTCTGTCCAGGAGTCGCAACTAGTTTCTGGTGTTTGTAGGTAGTGCTATTTTTCTACCAAGTGGCACCCGGCAGGGTGGGCTTGGGACAGACTAGGCACAAGTGGCCCGGTGTACCGAGTGGCACCCGGTTGGTGGGCTCGGGAACCCTGTACACATCGTTTGGGGCCATAAGCGACACCCCGGCCGGATCTCCTTGCGGATGGAACCCGAATAGGCGATAAACCTGGACTAGAGTCTTGTGTGGTTAGTCAGGTCGTGGCCGACACCCTCGCCAGGCTTCCGCTTGAAGGTTGCCGAGATACATGACGTGTACATGGCGGTAAGTGGCGAGAGCGTGTGTGAAGAAGTACACCCCTGCAGGGTTAACAAGATCTATTCGAATAGCCGGGTCCGCGGTTATGGACTTCTTGGATGCTTACATGGTACATAGACAACTTGAAGTGGATACTATAAAATGCTCAAGACAAGTGTGAGTGCTATGGATGGCCTTCTCGTAGGGAGACGGGGATGAATCCATAGTAGTGTATTGTGTGGTGATTAGTGGACTCGTGTACGTTGTTTCACCTCCAGAGTTTCTGGTAGTCGTAGAACAGGATAGCCACAGAGTCTAAGCTGGCTTGCTGCAACTAAACCCCACATTACCTCTTGATACAAATGCATGTATGATAGGATCTGATGTAAGTCTTGCTGAGTACCTTTGTACTCATGTTGCTTTATTTATGTTTTTGCAGCGGAGACTTCGGTCTTACTAGTGTTCTCGTGGACTTCGACTAGTAGCTAGTACCTCAGCTACGATCTTGATCGGATGTTGTAGATAGTCAGGCTCTTCAGCCTTTTTCATTTGTAGATGTCTGTACCCAGACATGTAATGCTTCTGCTTGTTGCTTGTATGCTCTGTATGACGGGTCTTGTGACCCCTGTTTGCAATAATTGCTATGATGGCTCTTCTGAGCTTTTATCTATATGATTGTTGAGTTATGCTGTGATGCCATGTTGTACAGCACATACTTGCATGTTATGCGTACGTGTAATGTGTAGTGCTATGTGTGGGATCTGACTATCTAGTTGTTATCTTTAGTAGCCTCTCTTACCGGGAAATGTCTCCTAGTGTTACCGCTGAGCCATGGTAGCTTGCTACTGCTCTGGAACACTTAGGCTGGCCGGCATGTGTCCTTCTTCGTTCCTGTGTCTGTCCCTTCGGGGAAATGTCACGCTTTGAGTACCGGAGTCCTGTTAGCCCGCTACAGCCCGGTTTACCGGAGTCCTGCTAGCCCAGTGCTACAGCCCGGACCCACTTGCTGATGACCGACACGTTCGAAGCTGGGTCATGGATGCCTGTCCCTGTAGGTCTGTGCCACTTTGGGTTTACGACTAGTCATGTCAGCCCGGGCTCCTTATCATATGGATGCTAGCGACACTATCATATACGTGAGCCAAAAAGGCGCAAACGGTCCTGGGAAAAGGTAAGACGACACCCGTGGGGATACCGTGCGTGAGGCCGCAAAGTGATATGAGGTGTTACCGGCTAGATCGATGTGACATCGAGTCGGGGTCCTGACAGCTTTGGTATCAGAGCCTGACTGCCTGTAGGTTTACCAAGCCATACTGGTCGAAGTTGAGTCTAGAAATTCTTTAGTTATGTAAGGGAATTGATTGTGGGAAGGAACGTAAGGCTCTTTTTACTCCTTTACCTCATGACCTTCTGATCTGAGTCGTCCTATCATTCGTACGGGGTTAAGGAACTAGGCTTTCTCTTCCGTCTATCAGGATGACGTGTTACTACTCCGTAGTCCCATAGGATTGGTTGATCAGAGTCATACCCCAGTTTTAAGTATTTCCGGTGTAGTCTGTTTAGTACTATCCCAGAACCTTGAGTAATGATGTTGAGTTGTTGTACTACCCCATTTTTAGTATGATGTCTCATTCTGAGCATTCTACTGCCGTTATGCTGCCGGAATTGCCCTAGGAGTTCGAGTGATACTAACTCCTTGTCCTACATTCCACAGTCTTTAGTTGATGCTGATTCCGTCCTTGGTTCGTTTCTCAGGATGTCATCGGCTAAGCGAAGTTCCGTCGCTCGTAGCCAGAACCTTGGAGATGGTAGGGATGAGGATCCTCCCGACCAGCCTTCGTTGACAGAGTTCATGTTAGAGATGGAGAGGAACAAGCGTGAGTCTAATCGTTTGTTGGCACGTATCGAGGAGAACACCGCACATCAGTTCAAAGGGTCTGCTACCATTCATGATTTCATTCGCTTGCACCCACCTACCTTTCATCATTCCATCGAGCCACTCGATGCAGATGACTGGCTCCGTAGCATCACCCATAAGCTGCGTTCTGCGAACGTAGCTGAAGATGACAAGGTCACTTATGCCACATATCACCTAGAAGGTCCTGCTAGTCTTTGGTGGCAGAACTATGAGGCTATGCTTCCAGTTGGCCAGATTCCTACCTGGAAGGATTTCACTGAGGCTTTTCGCGAGCATCACATTCCCCAGGCCCTCATTGATCGCAAGAGAGAAGAGTTCTGTAGTTTCACCCAGAGTAAGATGGCTGTTGATGCTTATAGCAGAGAATTCGAGAACCTTGCCCGCTATGCCACAGAAGAAGTGTCCACGGACGCCAAGAAGCAAGCTAGGTTCTGGAAGGGTCTCAACCCCAAGTTGCGTCGTGATCTCCACCTGCATCATTGTGATACATTCCAAGCCCTTGTGAACAAGGCCATCAATGCAGAGACAGCTCAACTCACTTACGAGGAGTCTCGTAAGCACACCCGTGATTTGGGATCTTCCTCCGGTTCTAGTTCCCAGAAGCGCTGGATTTGGGTTCCAAACTCCGCTCTTCCTTCCGGATATGCACCGAGGCCATCCTATGTGGTGCCTTCCCCAGCTCAGTCATTTGTTCCACCCAGGCCTACTGGTAGACCGCTTGTCAGTGCGGGTCCCCGTCCAACCTCAGGGACTTGCTTCACATGCGGGAAGCCAGGACACTATGCACGTGATTGCTTTCAAACTAGTTATGCTCCACCTCAGCCCGAGGAGACTTTTGGCTGTGTTAAGCCATCACGCAAGATGATCAGTGTCAAGTCAGCCCCCACTGAACGTGGACGTGTGCATCACGTCTCAGCTAAAGACGCTCATGATGATCCAGATGTCGTTCTTGGCACACTCCTTGTCAATTGTCACCCAGCATCAGTTCTATTCGATACTGGGGCATCTCACTCCTTCATTTCTGAAGGCTATGCTCGTTTGCACGACATATCATTTTGTGATATGCCAACTTCACTTGAAATTCAAACCCCAGGGTCTAGATGGCAGACCACCAGAATCAGACATGGTAATGAAATCCTTGTTGACAGACTTGTATTCCTTGCATCACTTGTAGCCCTCAAGTCCTCAGATATTAACATCATCTTGGGTATGGACTGGATGACAGCTCATCATGCCAAGATTGATTGTTACACAAGATCTGTTCAGCTTACACACCCATCTGGCAAGATAGTCACCGTCTCCACTAGAGTTGCAAAGCGTCAACTCTATTCTCTTAATGCCAGCCCTCTTCCAGACCTTGAAGATATCCCGGTAGTCCGTGACTTTCCGGATGTCTTTCCAGAGGAACTGCCAGGTGTTCCACCTGACGGAGATGTAGAGTTCGTCATAGATCTTATCCCAGGAACAGCTCCAATCTCCCGGAGACCTTACAAGATGGCACCCCTAGAACTAGCCGAGCTTAAGAAACAACTCGATGAGTCCTTGCAAAAGGGTTTCATCCGTCCTAGTTCTTCTCCTTGGGCTTGCCCCGTCCTCTTCGTCAAGAAGAAAGACGGTACGGACCGGATGGTTGTAGATTATCGTCCCGTTAATTTGGTCACGATAAAGAACAAGTATCCGCTTCCCAGGATCAACGATCTGTATGATCAGCTCGCTGGATCCTCAGTCTTCTCCAAGATGGATTTAAGGTTAGGCTACCACCAAATCAAGATCAGAAACGGGGACATTCCCAAGACAGCTTTTGTCACTCGTTATGGCCAGTACGAGTACACCGTCATGTCCTTTGGCCTAACCAACGCCCCAGCCACATTCTCCCGCTTGATGAACTCGATCTTCATGGAGTACTTAGATAAGTTCGTCGTGGTTTACCTCGATGATATTCTTATTTACTCGAAGAACGAGGAAGAGCATGCCGAACATCTTAGACTTGTGATAGAAAAACTCAGAGAACACCGCCTTTATGCCAAGTTCTCCAAGTGTGAATTTTGGTTGTCAGAAGTGACCTACCTAGGCCACGTAATCTCTGGTAAGGGCATTGCTGTCAATCCCGAGAGAGTTCAAGCCGTTCTCGATTGGACTCCACCTGAGACCGTGAAACAAGTTAGGAGTTTCCTTGGTCTAGCCAGCTATTGTCGCCGCTTTGTTGAAAACTTCTCCAAAGTAGCCAAACCCCTCATGGAACTTCTCAAGAAAGATAAAAAGTTTGAGTGGTCCCCACAGTGTGAGTACAGTTTTCAGGAACTGAAAAGGCGCCTGACCTCTGCTCCCATACTTGTGCCACCGGATTTCACTAAAGACTTTATTATCTACTGCGACGCCTCACGACAGGGACTAGGTTGCATTCTTATGCAGGATCGTCACGTGATTGCCTATGCATCTCGACAGTTGCATCCACATGAGGAGAATTATCCTACACATGATCTAGAGCTTGCAGCCGTAGTCTATGCACTCAAGACCTGGCGACATTACCTCCTTGGTAAACGTTGCGAGATCTACACCGATCACCAGAGTCTCAAGTATATCTTCACCCAACCGGATCTGAACCTTAGGCAAAGACGTTGGTTGGAGTTAATCACAGATTATGATCTAGGGATTACCTACACCCCAGGTAAAGCCAATGTCATGGCTGATGCTCTAAGCCGTAAATCCTATTGCAACAATCTCATGTTGCAGCAAGGCCAACCACTTCTCCATGAGGAATTCTGTAAGCTTAACCTTCACATTGCTCCTCACGGATTCCTTTCTACCTTGGTGGCGAAACCTACCCTTGAGGATCAGATCATAACTAGCCAGCAATATGATACGGGTATTTCTCGTATCAAGGATAACGTTAAGAAGGGAGTTGCTGGTAGTTTCTCTGTTGATGATCGTGGTGTTGTTTTCTTTGAGAATCGCTTGGTGGTTCCCAAGAAGCAACATCTTCGGCAGTTGATTCTTAAGGAGGCACATGAATCTCCTCTCACGATTCATCCCGGTAGTACTAAGATGTATCAGGACCTACGCCAGAGGTTCTGGTGGACCAGGATGAAGAGAGAAATCGCTGAGTTCATTGCTAAATGTGACGTTTGTCGTCGCATTAAGGCAGAGCATCAAAGACCTGCTGGCACCCTTCAGCCTTTAGCTATTCCTGAATGGAAATGGGATAAAGTTGGTATGGACTTCATCACTGGCTTTCCCAGGACCAAGAGAGGGAATAATGCTATCTTCGTAGTCATTGATCGTCTCTCCAAAGTGGCTCACTTCCTTCCTGTTAGAGAGAGTATCACTGCTAGTCAGCTTGCTGACTTATATATTTCTCGAATAGTGTCACTTCATGGTGTTCCACTAGAGATCAATTCAGACCGTGGCAGTCTTTTCACTTCTCACTTCTGGGAGAGTTTCCAAACTGCCATGGGAACCCATCTTTCCTTCAGTACCGCTTTCCACCCTCAGTCGAGTGGTCAGGTGGAACGGGTCAATCAAATTCTCGAAGACATGCTCAGAGCTTGCGTTATCTCATTCGGTATGGATTGGGAGAAATGTCTTCCTTTCGCCGAGTTTGCTTATAACAATAGCTACCAATCCAGCCTCAAGAAAGCTCCTTTTGAGGTTCTCTATGGACGAAGATGTCGAACCCCTTTGAACTGGTCAGAAACCGGTGAAAGACAATTCTTTGGACCGGATATGATCCAGGAGGCAGAAGAGCAAGTTCGCATCATTCGTGAGAATTTGAAAACAGCCCAGTCTCGTCAGAAAAGTCAGTACGATCGTCATCATAAGGATATGACTTATGAAATTGGCGACCAAGCTTACCTTCGGGTTACTCCTTTGAAGGGTACCCATCGTTTCGGTATCAAGGGCAAGTTGGCTCCTCGTTACATTGGTCCTTTTCGCATTCTCGCTAAACGAGGAGAGGTTGCCTACCAGTTGGAACTACCCCCACATCTTTCTCGAGTTCATGATGTCTTCCACGTCTCTCAACTCAGGCGTTGCTTCTCGGATCCTATCCGCGGAGTGGACCACGAAACGCTTGATCTCCAAGATAACCTCACATATCGAGAGTACCCGGTTCGCATTCTTGATCAAGCAGAGCGTGTTACCCGACGTCAGAACATCAAGTTTCTCAAAGTTCAGTGGTCTCATCATTCCGAGAGAGAGGCTACTTGGGAGCGAGAAGATCGTCTTCGACTGGAGTACCCCGCTTTCTTTCCGTCGACCCCTGAATCTCGAGACGAGATTCTGTCAAGTGGGGGCGAGTTGTCACATCCCTAGTCTGGTATGACCTAGGCTAGCTAGCCATTTGTGCATCATATTTAAATTTCATTTAAATTTGAAATGAGGATTGGTGGAAACCTCAGAATCATTTTTTTTAAAAATGACCCAAATAAAAATTTCTCCAAAAGGGTCCAAGAAAATGCTCATGTTGCCCTCTGAAAATATTGGACTGAGATAAAAATCAAAACAATATTTTTAGGAGCTCATGGACATTTTATTTTGGCCATTTGGATTAATTCGATAAATATTTGCATTGGAAATATATTTCTATATATATGAAATATGGTCCAAAAATTATGCCATTTATAAAAGAGCTCTGGAATAATATATCCAGCTCCTGCAAAAATTGGCATAATAAAATTAAATGATTTAATATATTTATTAAATCAAACAAATGTCAGAAAATTAAAAAAGAAAACAGAAATAAAAGGAAGGAGGGACTTACATGGGCCTCCCCTCCCCTGTGCGGCCCAGCTGGCCGGCCCAGCCGACTGGCTAGCGCCAGTCGTCCCCCTCCTCGCGCCAGGAGGCCAGGGGCGTGTGGCCGGCGCGTGCGCACCGTCGTGCCGCCACGGCACCTACCTGCCTGTCCTCCCCCTCGACGCGTGGACGTCCGGAACGTCGCCACGCAGCCGCCCCGGTCTTTTCCCCTCCCTCTCGCTCTCCCTCCTCCCTGGTTCTCTCTTCCCCGAGCGCACCCGAGCGCAGCCGTCGCCATCGCTCGCCGTTGCCATGGCCACCGGCCTCCCCTCGCCTCCCTGACATGCTTCCGAGCTCCGCCACAACCCCCTCCACCTCCTCGTCGAGCCACGAACCTCCGGACGCCCTGTGTAGCCGCCATCGCCACCGTCTTCCTCCTCGGGCTCCGCCGTCCGCCGACGTCGATTCGCCGTCACCAGGTCCTCCCCGACCCCGCTGTGCTGCTCTGCGTGATCGCGGTGAGCTCCGCCGCCGTTTCCCTCTCTTCTCCCTCCCGTTCCCGTGCCGTAGCGCCGCTCCCCACCACGGCCGAAGCCTCTCGTCGCCGTCCATGTCGCCGTCGCCGTCTCGGCCCGCCTCCGCCCAAAACAAGCCCCCCTTCGCGCTCCTGGTGCCACGAGGGTGCCGCCGGGCCCCTCAGGTGGCCTCCCCGTGCCCCCGCAGCCCGATCCCGCTCGCGCCCGAACTCCGGCCGCCGCCCCGAGCTTCGCTCCGGCGAGCTCCGGCCTTCCCCGCTGCTTCCACCTACCCTACCAGATGCGCGAGAGCCCGGGCTACGCCCCGGTGCTCTCAGACGCCGTCCCCGTGGCCTGTGACGCGGACTCCGCCGCGTCCAGAGGTCGCCGGCGACGAGCCCCCGTCGCCTGAGCCCTGCCAGGTGGGGCCGGCCCGTCAGGTGATTAGCTTAGTGCTAATCACCGTTAACTAACCCCCCCTGACACTGACAGTGGGCCCGACCCCCCCCCCTAACCATTTAATTAAATTAAAATAACCCCTGTTAACCCCTGTCACTGACGT